>NC_133770.1:73236211-73241043 GCF_003597395.2 Chelonoidis abingdonii
CCTGGAAATTTTGGATGGTGGCAGTGAGATAAGATCCAAGCTGGTAATTAAGCTTGGAGGTTCATGCTAAGCACCCAGATTTTGGACGCTAAGGTCCAGATTTGGGACAGAGGTTTATCACATGCCCCCCATTCTGCCTCTTCCCCCAAGGCCCTGCCCTCACACTGCCTCTTCCTGCCCCTGCTCTGCCACCTCACCCGAGTCTCCATCCCTGCTCCATCACCTCCCTTGAGCGCTTCCTGCCTGCTGCCAAACAGCTGACCAGCAAGTGGCTAGCAGGTGCTAAGCATCCACTGTTTTTTTTGGAGCACCCACGGAGTTGGTGCCTATGGTTTGTTCATATTTAGGTCTTTGGTGTACCTCAAGTTAGACAGAAAGATATCACCTACCCATTTGTGGGTGTGTAACTAAACTGCAGACCCATGAGATCAATTGTGTTTATTGTGGATCCTTGACCACTTAGACTATGCACACACACCCATCTCCCTAGGACTCATTCTGACATTCTGAACACCTGAACAGCTTCAAAGAGCTGCCATTTAAAATATATCCTAAAAAAAAACAGCCACTCAAATACATTCTTTTCATAGGTGTCCTTAAAAACATGTCCTGAAAATAGAAATAGAGCAATTCTAACCTGCAGGATGAGATACTCTGAAGATTCAGAGAACTGAGTCAGTAGCTTAAACATTATGAACTTTTAATGAGTGGACGGCAAACAGGGAGCAGTAAATCCCCAGAACAGCTGCCTTTAATTTATTCAAGTAGCTGTAGCATTATGTCTACCTCAATGGCTTCTAGATCCCACCCCTTTAAAGGGGATATTAATGTATAGCCACAATGGAGGAACCAGCCAGTCAGTGTTGGGGAATGAGAGGGCAGGGCAGGGCAGCACAGCATGTGAATGGGCAGTTCTTCCACAATGAATATTTAATGGTGTTGGGCTGGAATTCTCTGTGAATCCTCAGTCTCTGTGAGGTCAAAGTCACATTCTTTGCCTTTTTGGGATAAGTGCTGATGTTAATATTTGTGAATACATACTGCATGCAGTGTTGCTGTAGCACTGTTGGTCCCAGGACGTTAGAGAAACAAGGTGGGTGAGGTAATGTCTTTCGTGGCCCAACTTCTGTTGGTGAGACAAACAAGTTTTCGAGCTTACCCAGAGCTCTTCAGGTCAAAGCTCAAAAGCTTGTCTCTCTGAGTATACATTACTGTTAGTGTACCTTTAACTCATATAACTGAAGTACAGTTTACTAGCTTCCTGCCATAGCTATACCAAATTTTTGGAACATATTACAACTGACAGTGCATTTGAATGCAAGTAGTCCTGAATTGTGAAATACAATAGTAAAGCAAATGTCATCAGTGAGGTTCTCTCTCCATTAATATTAGTCTAATTTTTTAATTATAGGCACCTCCAATGACGCACATAACAGAGATACAAGTTGCCACAGAGTGGTGGTGGAAAGACCAGAGTTATGTACACAGGAAAATCATGCTATCCCACATACCACTGTGCAGTGACTTTTGGAAAATGCTGACTTTGAAAAAGAAGAACACTGTGCTGGACTTCCTATGACAAAATCATATTAGGCCCTACCAAATACACATACATACTGGTGGTAGCTTTTGTTTTGCTGGGTGACATTTTCTTTTTTGATTTTTTTTTTGTCTGTTGTATTTTTCTACTGAAAAAAGGCAGATTTACGCAATTTAAATACAAATTATGTCAAATTATAAAAAAAATAGCTCAAGGAGGCTAAACCTTTCCAAGTCCCATTTTGCAGCAGAAGCAGATGTTTCAGTAAGTAGAACCAAAAGCTGTCTCCGAACTCTTAACTGTGACCTTCTCTTTCATCAATGTGAACTTTCCAATACTGAATTTCTCACTATCTAATTGAATCATGCAACAAGCATATGTTCTACTCAAGTAACTGTGTGAAGTTTGCAGTATTGTGTATAAACAGTATTCAGTGTTGTTTGCCTTCAAGGCACCACACTCCTGGAAGTGACTGCTCCTTAATTTGAAGCTGACATAAAACTTCAATTTATTGAAAAGTGCTGCTGCTTTTGGATGGGAAGGCAATTTGTAAATACCCAACAGATAATGTCAAGGTTTAATTAAAAACAGCAATTCCCACACAAGCTTCAGTCCTACTTATATTATTATTTTTACAACTTGGCCCAGCATCATGTACAAATATCAGTCTGTTATTAGTGGACCTATGTGCTTCCAAGCCAACTGAATCTGGGTGGAGTTTACTCACTGGTGGTATCCCTGGGATATAGGACACCTTGTCTCAACCTTCTTCTCTGACACTCATCCTTGTCTGTCACCAACTAACTGCTACAGACCCTGAAATCAATATTGGAAACCTCTCTAGCCTGCCCCTTCCCTCCCCCCAGTCATGTACACATACTGTCCCAGAGCTGTCCTGAGACTGTGGACACTCTGGGCTAACTATTTTAGGAAAAATGTGGCAGGAAAGCAAGGAGCACAAGCTGAGCAAAGGAATTTCTGAACCACAGACCTTTGAAAACAACAACAGTCCTCAGATAGATCCTCATTAGTCTGTTCTTGCCCTTCCTGTGAGTCTGAGGCCTGGTCTAAACCGAATTTAACAGCGTAAAACTGATTTAACCCTGCACCCGTCAAATTACATCGATATAAAGGGCTCTTTAAACAGGTTTCTGTACTCCTCCCCAACAAGAGGAGTAGCGCTGAAATCGGTATTGCCATGTCGGATTAGGGTTAGTGTGCCGCAAATCGACGGTATTGGCCTCCAGACAGTATCCCACAATGCACCATTGTGACCGCTCTGGAAAGCAATCTGAACTTGGATGCACTGGCCAGATAGACAGGAAAAGCCCCGCGAACTTTTGAATTTCATTTCCTGTTTGCCCAGCATGGAGCTCTGGAAATGTAAATCAAAAGTTCGAGGGCTTTTTCCTGCTATCTGTGGGTGCATCTGAGTTCCAGGTTTGCTGCCAAGCGGTCACAAATGGTGCACTGTGGATACCGCCCGGAGGGCCAATACTGTCGATTTGCGGCCACACTAACCCTAATCGATTATGCAATACCGATTCAGTGCTACTTCCTCTCATCGGGGAGAAGTACAGAACCAGTTTAACGAGCCCTTATATGGATATAAAGGGCCTCATTGAGTGTGGACGATCAGCGTAATTAAAATCGGTTAACACTGCTTACAAATCAGTTAAATGTGATAGCTCAGTAGACCAGGCCTTAGCAAAAGCTCAGTTATCAGAAAAGGCATCCTTCTGGGGAAAGATCTGGACGCAAATGACAAGGTAGGTTATGGGGAGAAGTTTTTAAACTTGCTGGGGAAGGGCAGATACTGAAACAGTCGGCACTTGAATCAGCCTTAGATAAAGTCAGCTAGGACAAAACTTTTGACATTTATTCCAAATATATTTGAAGGTCTGGAACTAGAGATGCGACCAATGAAGTGATGTTCTGGGTTTTGGATTCAAATTTAGCAAGAATGTAAGGGTCTGGATCATGCCTTGTCCCACTTTTTAACTGGGCTATATAATTAAAAATAAGTATTGTATGGGTATCAGCTTGAAAGCTTCTTTGCAAATAAATTGTGAATAGCTCTGCAAGCCAAATGTAGAAGTCAAGTGATCGCGAACTCAGGGCATCATTTTATCATTTATTTTAAGTTTTATCGAACTGATTTTTTTCTAACTTAAAGACCTATATTTAGAGAGGAATTATGATATTTTCACAATGCACATTTGTAATTATTGTAACCCTTGTGACTCCCATAACACTTGTACATTTTTCAAAACTTTTTAGAATATCCGTCAGGGCCACATTGATCGTATCCCCCTTATAAATTGAGGAAACTCGAAGCAGAGAGCTTAAAGGATAAAAAATCCTGTTTCAAAAAGTCAGACGTTGAGTAGATGGGCTGCGCCCCTTAAAAAAAAAGAAAACCCTTTTTCCCAAAGATTAAGGTGGAAGCATTATCTGCAGGAATCTGCAGAAGCTGGAATAGCCTCTGCAGTTCTCGTGCCCCATTAGTGCAGGGGTTTACAGGAGCTGATATAGCAAAAGATTTGCTAGCTCTACCCTCTGGCTTGCCTATTTTACAGCACCTCTCAATGTAGGGCCTTGCAGAAGGGGGCAGGAATTTGGAATCTTAGGAAAATGCGAAGAGGTCACATTAGTCAGGAGCAGACCGCTCGGTTGCGAATGGAAGAACAGAGGAGATAATTTTTTGGTTTTGTGGCAGTTCTAAAACAACATGAGGAGAAAAAATGGTTTCAAAGCAAACATGAAATAATTTCAGAATTTTTGGCATGACTAAAGAAGTGAGAAATTTAGTTTCCCAATAACATTTGTTTGATTTTCAGGGCATTTTAAACTAAAAAACAGCCAAACAACCAAACCATAAAGCGAAATGAAAGATCAGATTAATGAAACCAGAAGAGCTTGTGGGTAAGTGTATTTCCCCCTGCAACCTCGATCCCTTACACTCAAAGGCATGGTGGCTAGGACACTCATTAGGATGGTGAGAGAACCCTGTAATGAAAATCTCCTCTCCCTGGTGAGAGGCCCTGGAGCGCGACCAACATATTTTGGCTATTCTGAAATGGGTCTCTCTCTCTCATCCTGCTAGAATCTGCTCCACTTTATATAACATCTGGAATAGTCATGGACCATACAGACAGTGAATCTATATCTTGGGTGGCTAAGGGCACTCACTTGATGTGGAATTCCAAGTTTGTGTCCACTGCTCCATAAATATTATACAAAATGAAACAGCTTACCAATGGAAGTTAGAGAGAACCCTCCCCCAATAGCC
>NC_133770.1:73566063-73665191 GCF_003597395.2 Chelonoidis abingdonii
TTTGGGAAAGGACCCAGAATATCCACAGCTACTCGTTGAAATGGGACCTCAATTATGGAGAGTGGCTGGAGAGGGGCTTTGACCTGGTCTTGGGGCTTTCCCACTCGTTGGCACACCTCACAAGACCGGACATAATTAGCAACATCCTTGCCCATCCCCTCCCAATGGAAAGACTTCCCTAACCTGACTTTGGTTCTGTTCACCCTAGCATGGCCACTGGGATGATCATGGGCTAAGCTTAAGAGCTTTCCCTGGTACTTGGTTGGAACTATCAACTGTTTTTGAGGATGCCAGTCTTCCTGGTGTCCACCAGAAAGTCTCCTTGTATAAAAGTCCTTGTTCTACAACAAACCGGGATCGGTGAGAAGAGCTGAGAGGTGGTGGGGTGTTCCATGCTGCCGCCCAGGCTTTCTGAAGGCTGTCATCTGCTTCCTGCTCAGTCTGGAACTGTTCCCTTGAGGCTGGAGACACCAGTTCCTCCTTAGACTGTGGACTTGGGCTTGGTTCCTCTAGAAGCTATGTAGGTGATGGAGTTGTTTTCGTTGATGGTGAACCGCTTTCCGCTGCTGCACTATGCGATATTTCAGTCTCTGGCTGAGCCTCTGGGGTAGGACTGTCTGCTGCTTCTGCCAGTTCAGGCCCCCTGGTGCCCTCTGGTGTTGGAGTGGTAGATGGGCTTGCAAGCACTGGTTTCAGTGCTGGCAACGGTTCTGGTGCTGGTTGCTTTTCCAGTTCCGGTTCTGGGACTGGAGGCACTATGGCTGTTGCCGTCGTTGGCAGGGGATCCAGGTCCACCACCTCTGTCTGGGTCTCTGGTAACACAGACAGGGCCCTTGTGGACGGATCAGGAACAGGGATGGGTCTGGAAGCTTGCCTGGCTTGGCTGCGTGTAACCATTCCCACCCTCTTGGCCAGCTTCACCTGGTTGGCCAAGTCTTCCCCCAGTAGTATGGGGATGGGATAATTGTCACAGACTGCAAAAGTCCACATTCCTGACCAGCCCTTGTACTGGACAGGCAGTTCAGCTGTAGGCAAGTTTACAGATTTTGACATGAATGGGTAAATTGTCACTTGGGCCTCTGAGTTGATGAATTTGGGGTCCACTAAGGATTGGTGGATAGCTGACACTTGTGCCCCCGTGTCTCTCCACGCGATAACCTTTCCACCCACTCTCGGTTTCCCTTTGCTCCGAGGGTATTTGAGAGGCATCTGGGCCTGGGGATCTTTGGTGTGATGGTGGTGTAATGAACGGTACTCGGTTGGGGTTCTTGGCACAGTTGGCCTTTATATGTCCCAGTTCATTACATTTAAAGCATCACCCAGCTGACTGGTCACTGGGCCGAGGTGGGTTGCTGGAGACTGGTGAGGTGGGACAATAAGATATATGGGGCTTTCCTTGGGTAGTTGGTGGGGTCTTGGGTTGCCTTCAGTGATAGGGTTTATTGTCTGTTTGCCCCCTGTGATATTCGCTCCCCTTGCCAGTAGTTTTCTTCTTTTCTGCCACTTCCATCCATTTGGCTCCCCCACCTCAGTGGTCTCCCCCACCTCAGGAGGTCTCCCCCACCTCAGTTACAGTTTTGGGCTTCCCATCTAGGATGTACGTTTCTATTTCTTCAGGAACACCCTCTAAGAACTGCTCCATTTGCATTAGGAAGGACAGCTCTGCCAGAGGGTTAGCATTTGCTCCTGATATCCAGGCATCCCAATTCTTTCCAATGTGGTAGGCGTGTCGGGGGAATGACACATCTGGTTTCCATCTTAGGGCTCTAAACCGCCGACGGGCATGCTCAGGTGTTAGCCTCATTCTGATTCTGGCCTTGGTTTGAAAAAGTTTATAATTGTTCATGTTTTCCCTAGGTGTGTCAGCCGCCACCTCTGATAAGGGTCCACTGAGCTGTGGCCTCATCCGTATCATGCACTGGTCTGTAGAGATGTTGTACCCAAGGCAGGCCCTTTCAAAAGTTTCTAAGAAGACCTCAGTGTCATCACCTGCCTTGTAGGTGGGGAATTTCCTGGGATGGGGAACAATACCTGGAGAAGGGTTGTTAGGATTGGCTGTTCCATCCGGCATAGCCTGTGCTAAGTCCAGTTCATGCTTTCTCTCTCTTTCCCTCTCTTCCTTTTCTTTTCTTTTCTTTTTTTCTTTTATTTCTATTTCTTTTTGTTTCATCTCCAGCTCTTTTTGTTTAATTTCCAGCTCCTTTTCTTTCATCTCTATAGCTCTTCTGTGGGCAGCCTCTTTGGCTTTTTCTTCTGCGTCCAGCCTAGCCATTTCCTGTTTAACTGCTTTCTTGGCACTCATTTTTCTGCTTTCTTGTGCTGCTCGCACCCCTCTGCAGCTCAGGCTGCTTGGTTAACAGAGATTTTCTAACTGGCTATACCCGAGAGATAGAAAGAAAACAATTCACTTGTAAATGCCTTTTGCTGGCTGTCTGCTGGTTCATAGCTTGAAGCCTCCTCTTAACAAAAACCCTTGTTAAAAAAACTTAATATCTCTGCCCCCAGGCTGCTTTCCAAGCAGCTAAAAAGGAGAGAGAAAAAATCCTACTGGCTTTTGGGTCCTAGAAATCCCAACGCTGCTCACTATGTCAAGGTTTTTTCCCCCACTTTGAACTTTAGCATCCAAAAAGTGGGGACCTTCATGATCACTTTTAAGCTTAATTACCAGCTTAAATTTGGTAAGCTGCCACCAGCCAGAAATCTGTGTCTGGCACACTTCTGTTCCCCCAAAACCTTCCCTGGGGAACCTAAGACCCAAACCCCTTGGGTCATAAAACAAGGAGAAATTAACCATCCCCCTCACTTTCTCTCCCAGATTCTCCCCTCCCTGGGTTGCCCTGAGAGAATACACAGATCCAAACCCCTTGGATCTTAAAACAAAGAGAAATTAACCCTCCCCTTTCCTTTCTCCCCACCAATCCCTGGCGAGTTTAGACTCAAGCCCTTGGATTCTAAAACAAGGAAAAAATCTATCAGGTTCTTAAAAAGAAAGCTTTTAATTAAAGAAAGAAAAGGTCAAAAATTATCTCTGTAAAATCAAGATGGAAAATGCTTTACAGGGTACTCAGATTCATATAGACTAGAGGGACTTCCCCCTCCCCAACCTGAGATTCAAAGTTACAGTAAACAGAGGTAACAATCCTTCCAGCAAAAGACACATTTACAAGTTAAGAAAACAAACATAAGACTAATCCGCCTTGCCTGGCTATACTTACAATTTTGAAACATGAAAGACTGATTCAGAAAGGTTGGGAACTTCTGGGTGTACATCTGGTCCCTCTTAGCCTCAAGAGTGAACAACGAACAAAAAAAAACAACACAAAGACTTCCCTCCACCAAGATTTGAAAGTATCTTGTCCCCCCATTGGTCCTCTGGTCAGGTGTCAGACAGGTTCACTGAGCTTCTTAACCTTTTACAGGTAAAAGAGACATTAACCCTTAACCATCTGTTTATGACAGGCATACATCAGTCCAACAGGCAATTCTTACACAAGTCAATGCAGTCCCATAGTGTTGTTATTTTGGACTCTGGCCTTCTATGCCTGGAAAACCCTTTTTAATGAGAGTTTTGAAGACAGCTACTGGCTTGGGAGGTCCTGGCAGCATTGCTCTGAGATGACAGTGGCTTGGGAGCGAGTGACCCAACAATGCACAGTGCTCTGACATCCTGCAGATCTTTATTGCAGGCATATTCTCTGTCTGCTCCCTTGTGGAGCAAATCCAGCTTCCACAACTCTTCTCCACACCCACAGGCCTAGCAATATTTCTGCAGGATGAGGTGAGCAATGTCTGAGTAGCAGAGACTACAGACCTTAGGAGGGAGACAAAAGAATGTCAGTAGCTGAAAAGTCTACTAGGAAGATATTTAATTTAATCACTTTGGTAGGAACCAAGAACATTAAGTAGATGGGCATTAGAAGAACATTTATTTAAAGCAACAAAGAGTCCTGTGGCACTTTATAGACTAACAGATGTATTGGAGCATAAGCTTTTGTGGGTGAATACTCACTTCGTTATGAAATAGCCACGAAAGCTTATGCTTCAATATGTCTGTTAGTCTATAAGGTGCCACAGGACTCTGTTGTTTTTTACAGATACAGACTAACACAGCTATCCCTGTAACATTTATTTAAAGAAAATTCTTCAAGATAAACCTATGAGAAAGTAGATTAGGAGCCCAAGGAAGGTTCACTACTATCAAGTATTTTAACATAATTTGTTTATTATTATTATAGTATTTGCAAGTAGCACCTTATTTTAAAAATGATATTGTCTGAATCTCTTCTCTCCCATTTAGGTGTTAATTTCTAAACTTTGATCTCAGTACAGAAGAAGGCAGTTGTTGACTCACATAATGATTTTGGAAGGCTCTGGAATAGAGTTGGGTGAAATTTTTCGAGGGGAAACTTCAATTCACCTTAAAATGCAGATTTCAGCCGACTAAAACAATTCACAAATTCATGTCAAATTTGCCATATTGTTTCAACAGTTGAAAAACTAATTTCCAAAAGAGTTAAAATGAAAAAAAAATTTCCATTTGAAACAACTTTTGTTTTTAATTTTACTTCAATTTCATTTTTAAAATGTTAAAAAGAAACAAAAAACAATGAAATGTTTTGTTTCAGGTCAAAAAAAATGTATTCAAACCAAAACAAAGGATTTGTTTGTTTTTTGCATGCTGAAATTAAAAAAAAATATTTAATGTCAATTTTCGTCATTTTTTCTTAAGCCACAGAAATTAAAAAAAACCAAACAGTTATTTGCACAGTTCTACTCTGGAGGCCCCTTCTGATTTTTTGGGAAGATCTCTTCAACTACTTTTCCACAACAAAGCCCTGATACTAATCATCCCAAAATTTATATTCAGGGAATCATATAAATTTCCTCCTAGATGCTAGATTGAACCTATGAAGATGAAAGACATCAAAGTGTCTAAGTAACTGGATAGATTGTGATAGCCTAACACTGAGTGAGCACACCTGACTTAGCTTCATAGGCAAATCATTTTTTCCCTAAAAGATGTGGAGGAAATGTTCTCTGTATCATTATTGCATCCTAATGATCCCTTCATTCACTGCCAACTCTCTTGTAGTTGAACTCTGATCTCTGAGCCACTGCATTATTATCACTGTCTTTCTGCTGAGAAGGAAAGGATGCAACTATTCAAAACTCATCAATATTGCTATTTACTTGTCTGGTGAGATGCACTGTTTAGAACATGTCAATTTTTTCCTCCTTTGTGGCTAAGCATGCTGTCATTTCAACATGTTCATAAAAAAACCCCTACAAAAATAAACTCCTTAAGGGAATTCAGATTAAGAAAAAAAGCTCACTTGTATACATGTGTAAAAAATGCCTTGCAGAATAAAGAAATCTAGGTTTGAGACATAAACTTCATTCCTAATGATCCTTCTTGTGCCTAGGAATTGTAGTCATTAGAAATCACATCTGATAAAATAGACTCAGCTTGGAAAATAGTAGTAATAGATTTTTTAAAAATTGGGCTTGGGCACTTTTTTGATTATTTCTGATTCATAAAGTAGGTCTGAAATTTGAATTTACTGTTAATTGCTGTTCTTTACACATTAGATATAAAAGGAGTGATTATTTTATAAGTTTTGCTAAAGGATTTCTGGGGCTCCCAGGGTTGGGTTGTTATTGTGAGCTCTCACAAATAAAGGATTGGGAGTTTTGGAAGCATTTCAACTGTAAAAAACAAAGCTTACAAGGATCCTCTCCTACCTTAATTTTTTGTGATTTACAAAAACCTTTTTGACATTCTTCATAAAGCACAAGACTGAATTTTTCCCCTTTATAACTCTCAATGTAGAATCAATTTTGCAGCTCTCAACATTAGTAAGAGCTACAGAATTTAGGTGCATATTTGAAAATTATAATTATATTTACATACAAGCAATTGTTTTCATCCATGAATTATAAATTGCTCATATAGATCTGACTTTTAACTGTTTTTATTGCTTCAGTATGCTCACTGGATCATTCACTGTTGAATTTAATGGAGACCAGATCACTTTCTGAACGTGAACAAATCAAGGTAAAAATTTATTATGTTAATAAAGGTTAACAGATGCTTTTGCTAGTGAGTACCAGAAATTTAATGATGTCATTTTGAAAATTACTACAGTGACTTTGAAGAAATTCAGCACAGGGTACATTTTTACCACAGTGCCAGTGGAAATTGGTACATAACTCCTATTAGGAAACACAGTAGGAGTTATTTGAAATCTATTACACAATGCCTATAACTTAAAAAATATATTCTTCCTTATGCATCTTGAAAATTCATGTCTCCTTTTCATGAGTTTCCTGGCTGATACAATGGATCCATTCTTGATGTTAGCTACTGTATTTATATTAATCATTTGCCCCTATCTTTCCTGCAATATTAGGAATGTCTGGCATAAACAGGTCAATTCTTGACAACAGTCAGGAAAGAGCCCAACTACAAATTTTGGGCCATAGTCCTCTTCATGGTCCTCCTAGTTTTAATCCTTAATCCATGCTGACCTAGGCAGAGTTCACTACAGAGGCAGCCTCATGTATTTTACTGCAATCACAATGGACCATGAAATCAATAGGGTTGCACATGTATAACAGAGGGAGGAATTTGACAAAATACTTTTTTGTTAGTATGACATTTCTAATATGCATATCACCACAGTTAGATGTCACATGTTTCTAGAAAGCATATCCAACAGAAAAATGTTTCATACAGAAATCTAACTACTGAGAAACTATATTGCATCCTCTGGAACATAGATTAATAGGCATAATTTAATATAATTCTACAGGGAAACCTGAGTTTACCAATATACCGTATGTACTTGATCATAAGCCGGTTCGTTTATAAGCCGACACCCCCCCCAAGATGGATAAGTAAAAATGGAAAATTTTTATAACCCATTCATAAGCCGATCCTATAATTCAGGGGTCAGCAAACTTTGGCTCCCGGGCCGTCAGGATAAGCCGCTGGTGGGCTGAGATGGTTTGTTTATCTCGAGGGTCCACAGGCACAGAGGTAAACCTAAATAAACAAAGTGTCGCAGCGCGCCAGCTGCTTACCCTGACGAGCCGGGACAGCAACTGATGGAGAAATTTTTGGGGGGGGAGAAGCTGGGAGAAAGGAGAGTAACCCCTGTGACCAACCCCTACATAACCCCACTCTTAGCCCCACCCCGAGCTGGAATGGCCTACAGAGGGGACACACGCAGCCAAACATCTGACGACACTGTGTATGAAACCTGGAGTCCTTAATATTCCTCTATTAATTCCAGTGCATTTCCCCAAAGATTTACACTTTGATTTGACAGAACACTTTTGAATTTGTGTGCTATCATATCATATTCTAATATAACTCTCTGAAGAGCCTAATGCATTAATTTCCTTGTGTAAAGCTACAGGTTTTGATCATAGCTAAACACTAGAAATGTATCAGAATGAGTTTGCAGAGACCAGATCATATTAGTGTTTCCACAAGAGGAAATTAAAATTGGTTACATAAAGGTTTGCTGAGTTCTGTTGCAATGATAAGATCCAATCCCTACTAGTGCTGTCTAACATAACATGAGAGGAAGCCTAGTTTGGTTAGGATTCTCTTACTAACTCCAGCATAGTTGAGCTCCAGGTCCACCAAAACTTTATGGAAAAATTATCAGGTCAAATCTGGCTGATCTTAGGAAACAACACTTCATCAATCTACAAGCTTTGCCTTCTTAGACGCAACAGGATTGAGCCTTCTCTGTGTACGCTCAGAAACGGAACACATGTTGGTTTGAATGTATAAAAATCAAGAACAACAAAAAAAAAAAAAGGGAAATGGATTGGTACACATTACAAATCTCAAGCCAATGCTGCCCTCCAATACACGGGTTTGCATTTCTGTTTGCTTTGTACAAATCGGTCACTATAAAACTCCAAGTACAGTAAATGATTTTACAAGCTATTCAGCAATGTCTGCCCACATCTGGGAAGTTAATGGAGCTTGCTGAGAATCTGCTAAACTACATGCTCAAAAATACTGCCCTGTTATTGCTAAAAAAGAGAAAATAAGTTATAGAATGTGGGGGAGGGATACTTTGGATTTTATTCAAGATAAAAAAAAAAACATTTGTTCCATTTTCTACCCATGTGGAGCTATCACAGCCCATATATTGTCCCCATGATTCCTACCTGTTGTTACTCCCTTTTTCTCCTTAAAATTCCTTCTCTGTCATGGCCGCCATCTATATTTATGATAAAGCCATGTGGAGCACATCACCCTATCTCCTTCCCATCTGTCTCTTTCCAGTCCCCAAGCCCCACTGTCTTTTACAAAGAAAATTAAAAGTATTATTTCTAATTTTTCCTAGCACTAGTTTAAAAGTAATTTTTAAAGGAATTTTATAAAAATCACAGGAAAGAATATTACTTTTCTATACACATACAGTAACTCCTCACTTAAAGTCATCCTGGTTACCACTGTTTTGTTGCTGATCAATTAGGGAACATGCTCGTTTAAAGTTGCACAGTGCTCCCTTATAAGGTTGTTTGGCAACCACCTGCTTTGTCCACTGCTTGCAGGAGGAGCAGCCCGTTGCAGCTAGCTGGTGGGGGCTTGGAATCAGGGTGGACCGGCATCTCCCCTAAGTTCCCTGTGCAGCAGCTTCCCAGCAGGCTATCCATCGGCAGTTCAGCTGTCCCCACTGATGAGCTGCCAAAATACTAACAACCGGTTCTCTCCTCCTCACCCCACAAGTGGGTCATGCCCCAGCCCACCCTACCCACACCAGGACCCCTGCCCCATCCACCCCCCTTCCCTATCCCCAACTGCCTCCTGCCACCTTATCCAACCCCTCCTCTCATTCCTGATGGCCCTCCGGGACCCCTGCCCCATCCAACCACCCCTTCTCTCTGTCCTCTGACTGCCCCTGGAATTCCTGCCCCTGACTGCCCCCTGCCACCCCATCCAACCCCTGCTCCTTCCTGACTGCCCCCCCAGGACCCTTGCCACCATTCAATCCCCCTGTTCCCTGCCCTCTAACTGCCCTGACACTAATCCACCCCCCCAACTCCCTTGCCCTCTATCCAACACCCCCTCCCTGCCCCCTTGCCGCACTGCGTGGAGGTGTGGTCGGATGGGGCCGCAGGCCGGAGCCGCTCAGCCGGGGCTTGGCTGGGCTGTTCGGCTGGGGCCGGGGCTGGGACTGGAGCTGCTCGGGCAGAGCCGGGGTGCTAGGCTGAGGCAGGAGTTGGGGCGCCTAGCTGGCCTGGCCAGAACCGCGCCGCATGGCCGAGATCGGGACTGGGCTGGAACTGCGCCACCTGGCCAGCCGGGCAAGATCAGGACTGGGCCGGAGCCACGCCATCCAGCCGGCCGGCCAAGATCAGGACCGGGCCAGAACCGTGCTGCCCAGCCGGCCGAGATCAGGACTGGGCTGGAGCTGTGCCGCTCAGCCGGCCGAGATCGGGGCCGGGCCGGACACATGCTGGCCAGGGTTGGGGTCGGGAGCCAGGCCAGAGCTGTGCGGTGCCTGGAGCCCTCCTTGCGCCCCCGCCTCCTTGCCCCAGCTCACCTGCAGGAAGCCGCTGCTTCCTTCTCAGCCCTCCCAGGCTTCCCGCATGAACAGCTGATTCGCAGGAAGCCAGGGAGGGGGAGGAGAAGCTGGGGGAGCATTCAGGGGAGGAGGCAGAGGCAGAGTGAGGTGAGCTGGGGCCGAGAGAAGGGCAGGGAGCTGCTGGAGCTTTTGTCAAATTTAAAAGCCCTTTTTGAACCGATTGTCCCTCGGGGGACAACCGGTTCGAAAAGGGCTTCTAAATTTAACAACTGGTTCCCGCGAACCAGTGGGAACCGGCTCCAGCTCACCACTGGCTGTCCCTCCCTCCCCCCCCACTGCCATGTGCTGCTCCTGCCCTCTGCCTTGGAACTGCTCCCAGGAGCCTCCTGCTTGCTGTGCAGGGGAGGGGAGAAGAGAGTGGCTAATGTCAGGGTACTCCCCCTCCTTCTGCCCTCCCCTACTCCCACTGACAGCTTCTCCGTATAGAGCAGGGGGGAGACACAACAGGGATCAGGACAGAGAGAGATGGCCGCAGCTGCTGTCTCAACTTCTTGATCATTTTAAAGGCAATATACTTAGAGTGTGGTGTCAGCATACTTAAAGGGGCAATGCACCTCTCTCTCACACATACACACACAGGGTGTGTGTCTCTGTCTTCCATGCTCTCCCCCCGCCTCCATTTGTGCTGCCTCATAGAGTGTGAGGCTACATTAACAACTTGTTAACCCTTGAGGGCGCAGCTGAGTGCTAGTTCATCATTTAGCAGTCAGGCATTCCCGGGAAATAGCCTACTGTGACAGATCCAGGCCAGTGGGGTACAGGAGTCTGGTAGAGGGCAAATATACTGGTCACTGGATGAGTAGTTTTCTGTTCCCTGAGTGACCAGAGCAGGGGCTGGACTAGAACCATTTAAGGCAGACAGGCTGATTAGATCACCTGCATCTAATCAAGGCAGGCTAATCAGGGCACCTGAGTTTAAAAAGGAGATCACTCCAGTCAGGCGGGGAGGAGCCAGAGGAAAGGAAGTGCATGTGAGGAGCTGGGAGCAAGAGGCACAAGGAGCTGAGAGTGAGAGGCTGTGCTGCTGGAGGACTAAGGAGCACAAGCGTTATCAGACACCAGGAGGAAGGTCCTGTGGTGAGGATAAAGAAGGTGTTTGGAGGAGGCCATGGGGAAGTAGCCCAGGGAGTTGTAGCTGTCATGCAGCTGTTACAGGAGGCACTATAGACAGCTGCAATCCATAGGGCCCTGGGCTGGAACCCAGAGTAGAGGGCGGGCCTGGGTTCCCCCCAAACCTCCCAACTCCTGATCAGACACAGGAGGAGCTGATCCAGACTGTGGGGAAGATCACCGAATTGAGAAACTCTGCCAATAAGCGCAGGACCCACCAAGGTAGAGGAGGAACTTTGTCACACCACCCTCTTTCACCCTTTAACTTCACCACCTCAATCAAGTTTCACAATCATCATTGCTGTGTATAGCATTAAATTGTTTAAAACATATACTGTGTGTATATAGATTTTTGTCTGGAGAAAAAAAATTCCCTGAAACTTAACCCCCTCATTTACATTAATTCTTATGGGGAAATTGAATTCGCTTAACATTGTTTCACTTTAAGTCACATTTTTAAGGAACATAACTAAACGGTTAAGGGATGAGTTTCTGTATACACATTGAAGCAGAATTATGTTTTCCTCCACTCCCTGAGAGACTCCAGCACAGGAGTGGGCAAACTTTTTGGGGTGCAGGAGAAGGACCACATTTGGGTGGGGAAATTCTATGCAAGGCAGGGGGTTGGGGTGCGGGAGGGAGTGCAGGGCATGGGAGGGGGCACGGGGTGCAGGAAGGGGCTCAGGGCAAGGGATTGGGGCAGAGGAGGGATGCGGAGTGTATGAGGGGGCTCAGGGAAGGGGGTTGGGGTGCAGGAGGGGTGCGGAGTGCAGGACGGGGCTCAGGACAGGAGTGCAGGAGGGGTGTGGGTGCATGAGGGGGCTCAGGGCAGGGAGGTGGGGTGCGAGGTGTCAGGAGAGTTGGGGGGCGGGGTGCAGGAGAGCTTTGGGCTCCAGCCTGGCACTGCTTACCTAAACTGGCTCCGGGGTGGCAGTGACGTGCACTGGGGCCAGGCAGGCTCCCTGCGTGCCTGCCCTGTCCCCAGCCATGCGCCGCTCCAGGAAGCCCTGCGGCCCCTGGGTGGGAGGAGGGGGAGAGAGGGCTCCACTTGCGCTGCCCTTGCCACAGCTACAGGTTCGTCCCCCGAAGCTCCCATTGGCTGTGGTTTCCCATTCCTGGCCAATGGAAGCTGTGGGGGATGGTATGTCATAAACAGATAGCTAAGGGTTAATGTCTCTTTCACCTGGAAAGGGTTAACAAACAACACCTGACCAGAGGACCAATCAGGAAACAAGATACTTTCGTGGAGGGAAGCCTTTGTTTGTGGTTTTTGGGCTTTGCTTTGTTCTCTCTGAGTCCTGGAAGGGACTAGATGTGCAACCAGGTTTCTTGCCAATCTCCCTGCTACAGTCTCTTATATATTCAGAATAGTGAGTATTGAGTAAAAAGGTGGTTATAGTCTTTTGATTATTTCTGTATTTGCAACTGTGTATCTGGCTGGTAGAGTTTTAATGTCTATTTGGCTGAAAGTATTTTAAATTGTATTTCTGCTGAGAAGTTGTTTTCTCTATTGTCTATAAGCTAAAGACCTGTAATATTTACCATCTAGAATTACAGAGATAAATTGTACTTTTTTTCTTTTCTTTTATTAAAAGTTTTGCCTTTTAAGACTGTTGATTTTTTCCCTAGTTGAGGCTCAAGGGAATTGAGTCTGTACTCACTAGGATTGGTGGGGAGAAGGGAAAGAAATTTTCCTCTTTGTTTTAGATGCATGGAGCTTGAATCTGTATTGCCTCTGGTGAGGGGAGAGAGGAGGGGTAGAGGTGGAAGCCTCTGTTTTTAAGATTCATGAGTTTGGATCACAGTATCTTCCAGGGTACCCAGGGAGGAAGTCTAGGAAAGGCACTAGTGAGGGAAGAGTTTACTTTCCTTATATTAAGACCAGGGGGTCTGGGTCTTGGGGGTCCCCAGGGAAGGTTTTGGGGAGACCAGAGTTTATCAGACACTCAGAGATCTGATTGGTGGCAGCGTATCAGATCTAAGCTCGTAATTAAGCTTAGAGGATTTCATGCTAGTACCTCATTTTGGACTCTAAGGTTCAGACTGAGGAAAGTATACTATGACACGGTGCCTGGAGGCAAGGGCAACGCACAGAGCCCTTTGCCCCCCCCACCCGGAGCCCACAGGGAACTGGTGCCAGTCACTTCTGCAGAGCGGCATAGGGCCTGCTGTGCCATGGGGGGCAATCGTGGGCTGGATCCAAAGCCTGAGGGGGTAGATCCAGCCAACGGGCCATAGTTTGCCCACCCCTGCCCCAGCAGCTTCAGACTTGTGGTTTTCCACCCACTTACTGTTTGTTGTGTTTGTTCAGACTAGATTCATGAAGCTACTGCTATAATGAAGTATGTGCACTACATTTGTCCTTTGGAGTGGCTCTGCTACAGCTGCTGAATCTGCAAATTACTTCGAGTTCCTCTGGCTCAGCTGGCAGGCTGCCAACTCCAATCCCCCTAGCTAGGCTGGCACTCTGTTGAAAACCGCTGAGAAGAACCAATGCATAGCAGAGACATATGGAGAAGTTTCTAAATTCCTTCATCAAAGCTGATTCAGCTGGACAAGCTTATAAACTCTGTTAGACATTAGAAGAAGTTTATAAGATCCCCTGAGAGTTGTCAGAGGATTTGATTGTTCCAAATCCATAGCAAATTACCCCCTAAAATTATCATTAAAAATATTCCTCTGCGATGAAGGGTATTTAAGACTACTGAATAAAATGAAACTGAAATTCCTAGAACAAGCAGGTTTTGAGACGCGGTTATACAAATAAAGGTTACAAGACTTTTCAGAAAATGTATCTCATCTTTTAAAACCCCATGTCTCAGAAATACATTGCTGGATAAACTAATCATAAAAAAGGGCTTTAGCTAGAACGTACAACAGTACAAAACTTCAATCTGAAAGTTTTTTGGAAGAACTTAAGTATAAAAATTTGATTTATAACAGAAAAAGGTTTGCAACCTTAAATACTAACTTATTGTTGTAATTTCACAATGGGGAAAATCATACTACATAACAGATATCTAAACACACCATATTCCTTAAGATTGCAAACCAGTTTCTACTGTCATTTATGCAAATAAGAAACAGGAGTAGGTCCATTGAAGTCAGAGTTTCAATGGCATCAAAATGGCACAAAATCAGGCCCTGCATTTTGAAGTCAAATCTAAAAATCCCTACAGTAGTTCTACACCTAAATAGTTACCAGACTTTCTGCAGTTCTTCGCTATGGCTTTTGAAAACTGTCACTTTTTAAATCTATTTTATCTTGTATTGCTTGGCTTAAAGAAAACTTACTTCACTTACCGTGTTTGAAATACCTCCACTTTAGAATTCCATTGACTTAGTGGGATTACTTTCATGAGTAAGGACTTCTCAAGTGAAAAGGTTTGCAGGATTGCATTTTAAATAGATTTGATAAAACGGTAAATGATAAAACTGTACAAATGTTCCACTAGCTGAGGAGTAAGAGCTAATTACTCTGCAGTAAAAGCCTGTAACAGTTTGTCATTAACTTAATCAATCCTGAACAAATCAGCTATTTTTAGTTCTCTGGGAAGATTTATAAACTATGCTGAATTAATGTTTTCATGCACAACATTTACATTGTCAGTGGGTTTGTTTCTTTTTAAAGAAAAACTATGTTCTAATGCCAAAAAACTGTTAGAATAAAGGCATCAGGGAAAAAAACCAACAAAAAAAAAGACTATATTAAATTCCAGACACTTTATACGTCTGTCTTATTTTAATGGCAGTTCTTTTGATATCTCTGTCACACTTTCCTTGTGTGTTTATTACAGAGGCATACAAAAAGAAAACACTGCAGGCAGGCAAAGCCATCAAAAACACATTCAGCCTAAAAGTAAACAATTGAACAACTGACCTTCCCCCAAGCCTTTACAGATGCGGGATTGTTCCATTACTAACTGCTACTTCCTGATTTGGATGAAATCATTCTACTACTTAAAATTACTGAAAACAGTCCTGATAATGGAATTTGCAATTGTCACTCATTCAGGAAGAAAACTTGAATGACTTACCTTGCAACATAGCAATGTTATGGACTATAATGAGTCCTGCCCCTACAGTACACATCTGGAACCAACACATACTCACTGTCATCAACTGCATTTCACAAATCACTTGATTATTGATCCCTGCACTTATCGCTCTTCATTGACCGAACCTCATTTCACATTACTGTTGTCCTGCTGCTTCAGCAAGATTCTGATATTTCTCCTGTGGTAAGATTTCACAAACAGGCTAGGGCAGTGATCCCTTTTACCATTTCAAGAATTTTTACACTGATCTGCAATTTTCTTTCAAGAAGAAAAAAACAAATTACACTTTCAGACATTTCTACCTATAAGCAAACCGTGGAGGAAAACACAGACCCAAAATATCTCACTCCATCCACTCCAACAGTGTAGATTGATTTATATTAGACACATTTTTAAATATACAAGTTTATTCCTAGATGCAAAAGAATCAAAGTTTAACATTTGTAAATGCATATCTAGATAACTTTTTGAAATAAATTTATTGCTTGGTATGAATGATACCCAAATCATCCTCCAAGTAGGCCTCTATCAGCAACAGGGACAGCAGTAAAAACTCCATTTTGCCTCATCAGTATGCCTGTACCCTGACCTGGAGAAAATACCTTCAGAGATGATAGGAGTAGCTCCATTTTCTACACCATTCAGTCCGTGGCCTTTCTCCTGTGACTGCCAGTAATGGTGTCAATTTGTGATAAAAGTAATGATAATTTTGTATGAAGACACTGAGTAGCTACCCACTAAGAACTAGACTGAAAGGATCAACTTTTTTCACATAGCTCAACCTGGGCTGAGTTTGGATTGGCAAAGGAGAAGTGAACGTTTTTATGTCCCATTACCATTCACTGTACATTGAATTGGTGATTTGTATTACAGCTAATCAGTTTTGTTAGGACAGCGAGTGCACAATTAGCAAAGGCACTAGAGCTTAAAGTTACACGTGTAAGAACAGTCAGTAAATCACTGTTATGTGCTATTGCTATTTGTATTAGCTAAGTTAAAAAGTTTGGAGACAACAAGCAGCTTCCATTCTAAATTTCAGTCTTTCACATAACTTGTTCCACTCACTGATAATCCTTATGAAGGATATTTTAAGGATTAGCCCCACTGTGGACACAGCCCTCAACAACAGCATGACCTTAACTACAGAATGTGAACTGAGGCAAAAGCAAAGAAACCACACGTTTTGAGTGACAGAAGTCACTCTTCAGTGAGGAAAAGTGTGTACTAGAGTACTGGAGCAATAACTTATTATGCCATTTCTGTTATCACATTATAAAATGGGGTTTCACACATCAGACCATTTGGTCAAGAAAGAAAAGGGGATTAACAATGTTAAATTATGACTCAGATCCTCTTCTCTCTTCCCACAAACCTCACCCCCAAAGGGGATGAAAACAGCAGAGACCCAGATGAAATACATTATCATTAAATATTGTGTATTTGGCCCAGGGGAGGAGGCTGTGCCAAAACATCATCATCTTACCCACCCACATACCCCAGCTTTGCAAAAGTCACTGCCTGATCTTCTTGTGTTTGGGACTCCCCCATTTTGTGGGAGCGTGGTAAGAGGTGGAAGATCCTGGAGAGAGCCACTCTGCAGTGGTAATCATTTCTGTTTCCAAACACACTGGTCTTTCCCTGCATAAGAATGATGACTTTATTCTTATATTATATGGAACCCAACTCTTTGGGGAAGGTGATTGCGCAGATAAAGCAAGGAACCAATATCAGCACAGCTCCATCCAAGGGTTCCATATTGCTGTGGGGGACAGTAACCTAGGAAGGTGTGGAGGCAATGGACTTGTGCTCTAGTATCCCAGCCTCTGTGGGATCTCTGTGGAGTTTATGACATCCATGGGTTAAGCTGGTGAGTAAGGGAAAACTCAGCTCCAAAGTGGATAATTTTTAGGAAACTCCTCAAGATGAAACCCAAACATTTTAATTTAAAAACTGTACTGTTTACTCACAGTACACTGTGACAGACGTACATTAGATTAGAAAGAAAACAGGCTTGATGGGATTCTCTGAAGAAATCTGGGAGGAAAAAAATTCTGAACTCAGAAATAGAGTAGAAGGAAACTCTTTAAATTAATAATGCATTATTAAATCATAAGCCTGAGATACTGGAAAACAATATCAAGTATTGTAATATTGTGGAGTATTAGGATTGTCAGAAGGTGTAGGGAAGATGGATCCAAACAGTACTGAATTTTTTTTATTAGTAGTGATACTTGTGGAAAATACAATAATACTCCGAGCCCTGCAAGTAGTGACCTTGCACAACCTCTGAAATGTCTTCATTTAAGGGACAAGATTTTCAAAAGTAACTAGTGATTTTGTGTGCCTAACTGCAGACACTTTGAAGTCTGAGCACCTGCATTTTTGAAAACATAGGTCAAGGTGTCTAGAAGGTAAAGATGATAAATTGAGTCTGAGTTATATGATTTGCCTCAGTGTTTCCCCTTTTTTTCTACTTGAGAATACATAAATATATGTTAACAGATAATAAATATTTTTTGAAATAAAAAAATCTTTGCCAAGCCAGTTACAGAAGAGACGCATGCAAATGCATCAAATTATTTATAAGGACAGTTTGTTACTTATTTAGTTACATTTGACTATTGTTTGATTATATTGGATTAAAATGCTCTTCCAAATGTATTTACCAGACACGACAGTACAGTGCATCTTCTGAATCTGCTGAAACAGATTTAGAATCCATCTATTGTTGTCATAATGTGTGCTAAGCATATTCTGCTGCAAAAGTGGGAAGATACTTTATTTACTTCTTTAAGTTAATTGATTAATTAGTTAATGTTTGTACAGTGCCTTGAAAATGTGAAGTTTTTACCAGTGCTAACTATTGTTATTATAATCAGTCTTTCAGGAGAGATTTTTAGTTATGCTTCTTTTGAGAAAATTATAAGGAAATATTGAAAGAGCTTAAGCAGTTGGGATAATGGTGACAGCTGAATGACACAGAGTGTATACATATTTAACAGACACTATTTTTCCAGTTGTTTTAGGGAGCAGAATTATATTTGTCTCATGTTTCCTCTTCTATACCATTTTCATCTCTGTTTTTTCTGATTAAAGAGGTTAACTTATTAGAACAGTGATACTCAGACCTCAGTGGTTCAGAAGCCAAAATAGCCATCAGCTTTACCCAAAAGAGCCACAGTAATGAGAATTCATTGTTTCATTTCCTATATGAATACATACATAATTATTCTCACAGTAAAATGACAGACCAAGTATTCTACAATTGGTTAATAACATAGTAAAAAGCATCTTGACTGGCTAATAACTTAGATTGGTTAATAATCAAATCACAGTGTTTTAATACAATGTGCTGCAGAGAGTCACAGGAGACATATTAAAGAACCACTTTCAGCTCCCAAGTCTCAGTCTGAGTATCACTGTATTAGAATGTTGTAGCTTCTGTTATGAATGACTCTCTTCAGCCTCCTAGTGTTATGGTTATTAGAATGCTATAGCACATTAACAGTATGTAAAGGATGTTTTCCCATCCCTACATACACATTGTAAATTCCCTCTCAGAGCTTCCCTTAAGGGCAGTTCCAAATCAACTCCATTGTAGGATAGTGTGTGAATTCTTCCAACTTCCCTGTGAGGAAGCTGAGAAAACATGAATGTCCCTCTCCTGCAGGTATAGATATTGAGGCAGAACTGCTAAGTGGCTTTTGCAAGGTCACAGAGTAAGTCACTGCTAGAGACAAGATTAGAATTTAGGAGTTCCTGGGTAAACCCCAGCAAGAGGGAAAAAAAACCTATCACACTGAAAAACAAACTGGCACCTCCCAGTAACTGTAACTGAACTGAACTGGAACTGAAATGGCCATTGGATCAAAGTAGGTGACCAGCTCAACAAAAAACATCAGAAACTCTTTTTGGGCACAAATTCCTTTCTTTTCCCCACCATACACCACAATTGCCTAAGGGCAGGCAACTGAGAGCTGATGGGTATGTGACAGATGAATCATTCTCTGACCTAGTCTCAGTCATTTCCATTGTAAACTTAACTCCGTTTACAATGTCATCAATATCATCTGTCAAAAGAACAAAATAGGAGCAGGAGCAGTCCCAAAATAACTTAGCGTTACCATGTTTATATTTTAGCACTGACTCTCTGGAGCTAGTTTTAAGTACCCAAAGGGAAGGAGATTAGTGTTTCAAACTAATCATCTTTGTTTATTTATTGTTTCTACTGTACCACAGAATATGAATCAGGCTTATCTTAATTGTACTGGTGTGCAGTATTTCCAGTACGCATTGTGTGAATTCTGCATAATCAATGCCAACAGTGTCATAACCATGACTTTCTGCAGAAAAAAACAGCACTATTTGCTTCTAGAGGGGTTGCTCCAAATGTCTCAATGTTTGTTTGAGAGGAGATTAAACAGGCTGATTTCCCAGCACCATTGTCCAACCCAACTCTCTTATGGGTGGTTTTATCATTGCTGATAAACACACTTCTGTACATCCACACAGGAGGAAGGAAGACTACTGTGAAGTCTAACAGACTGACCCCTGCATCAAACTCTTCCTTGATGGAAACATAGAGAACATATGGTTGAAGTACTTTTCTGATGACTTTAACTGATTTATTATGCAATTCTCCTTAGTTCTTCACCTTGAATTTAACACTGAAATTCTGTGGATGTGCAAAAGTCTTCAAGTCAACTGAAAATACAAAAAATAGGTTGACTATAACAATCCATTGAAGCAGTGAAGAGCTGAATGAAGCCATGTAAAACTCAGCAGTTTTGGTTCACAGGGCTCCAGCAAACCTTTGGTTTTAATTTATGTGGGTTCCCACCTCCTGAGCTTTGCTGTGAGCTTCACATTTGAACAAACCAGAAGAGAAGGGGGGGAAAGGCAAAACTTTGACAAAAGTGAAGAGTTTTGACTCATTTATAATTAAAATGATAAAAACCTGCCCAGCACAAATGGGAATTACAGGGGGCATGTATGAAAATCAGTTCAGATTAAAAAATCATGGTGAACCTGAGCTAAGTTTGTTTGATAATGAAACTCAACTCACTTGGTTTCAGGTATAATTATAAAAAGTTTTCACTCATCTAGTTCTAAAGCCAAGAATATGATTTTTTTAAAATAAACTAAATCGACTTAAGAGGCCCACAAGAAAGGGGGAAGTATAAACAACCAGAATCAACATTTAATCTGAATTTTAGAGGAGTCCAAAATATCTCCATAATTTTCATCTCTTTATTCCTGTCACTCAGTGATCACATGGTTTTCTCTGTACATGTTGCTGACCACAGGAGCATCCTGGCAGCAACTCTTGGGGGACACAGCGTTTTCCCTCAGGTCTTGGAGCCAGTATTGCAAGTTAGGCATCTGTTAACAAGGAACAAAGGTTCCTTTTCCTTGTTCTTGAGAATGCATAACAGTGAATTATCTCCCAAACAGTCCCAAACCAATAGGGTCTCATAAGAAACATTGATTTGTAAATCCAGAGAAAGTAATATTAAATCAAAAGGAAACTCTATAAAATCATACAGCAAGTGGTCAGGTTAGCCAGATATGATACAACTTTACAGATTTATAGATTTAAACTAAAATTCACTTGTATCCTAGATTTGTTTGTTTCATTCTATCAGGTTCTTTCTTGCTCTCCTACTGTAATACCTAAGAGGCCTGTGTAAACCATTTCTTTCTCTTCCTTCTTCTGAGAGCTCCTGTAGTCATTCTGAAGTGGGAGTGGTGATCATACAGTACCATATTAGCCATGCTGTCACAGGTCAGATCCACAAAGAGAGCATAATGCACATAGTGCAGTATCTTTTGAAGTATGTTAACCTCTGTCCCTTTCTGGGAATAACCAGATTGTATATCACATTTAATTAATGATCCACTCCACTGCAGAGCAGTAATCTCTCCATTTTTCCTGTCAGTAATTCAAAAGCTCTTTTGAGCCTCTATGGCTGTCAACCCTTTTCTGGCTATATCTTTGTCAGAAAAAAAAAATTGGTATGATAATAGCCCCATCTCTCTAAGGGATAGTTCATCTAACATGTGCATAAAAAGGTACTATTTTCTTCATCATTATTTATTGTGAAAGGGTTATAATTTTCCATAATACCGTATTTTTCATTATTCCAATTTGTATAGAAATTATTTCTCAATGGACAGTATGAAGTTCTGTCTCAGTATGAGGACAGAATCTTACTGAGATGTTGCCACTTCCATTCAAAAATTGAGAGGAAGGCCAAGAGCTTGAATGCACACATATACAACTTCAAATTTCAAAAATTGGAAATTTTGAAGTTTGAAAATAAAAGGTAAAAAAGTTTCCACATTTTTGTGAATTTCTTCCTCCCTCCCCCTCAATTTTCTGACCCATTTTAGAGCTGGTTGACTTCTTTTTAATTTTGAAATTTGTAAAAAGGGAAAAATTACCAAAAAAATCTCCAATCTCTTCCCTTTTTTTGCCCCCTCATTATGATCTTCCAAGACCACATGTGATCAATAGTTGCATCTTATCAAAAAGTAACTAACTCCTCAACAATGCAGTACCCCCAATGTCCTTAAAATCTTATGAAAGGTAAATGACTTGAAACATAAATAGAGAGAGTAAACGGTGCCCTATGGGGAGTTAACTGCAAAACCCATCGCTTCACTCAAACTTTAGCAAATTAGTCCTGCTTTCTCTTTGTTTTATTTACACACTCAAAACCTGAACATGCCTCTTACCAACAAGGAACCGAGAGATGTAATTATAATTGCGTTTGTTGGTGTGTTATGTTTTTACTCTTGGAAATTGCTCAGATGCTACAATGAGTAAGGCAAATAGACTAGACATGGCTCTTGCCACTTGATTATTTGTTAAGAAAAAACAAGATATATTTAAGTCAATTTTCATGGAAGAAGTGAAGATATTTTTGTAACAAACTAGATTTGAATGCATTCTGTGTTTCTTTATTTCCCTTTCTGGGAGTGACTCTTTAAAGTCTATTGCATTTACACCAATAAAAATAATGTAATTTCATTTCATTGTTACAGTAGTGAGATTTACAAGAGAGTATTTTAATAGCAAAGACAGTGTGCAACCTTGAAAACATTAATCTAGTTTTGGGGAGCACAATATGTTTATTTGGCCTGTTTCTCGAAAGTAATGAACATCCTCAAATTCAACCAATGGTCTTTGAACTATAGAACACTCAGAACATTGCAGGTTTGGGCCATAATTTTACACAACTCTTCCCAGTTGTTTTATCCTATATTCATTGTAATTGGTTTGTTTAGATTATTAAATAAATTGTGCCCATCCCCAGACTTTTTGATTTACCTCAGTCTCCTGCTTTTCTGCTTGCCATGGATATACACAAGAAACAATTAATTGGTGCACATTGACCTAGTCTCTCATGGCAAGTAATGGAAAAAATATGAAGAAAACAATACAGAAACAGAAATTGGGGAGGGGAGGAGAGAGACACAGAGACTTTCAATATCAGACTCCTAAGTACACCATTTGAGGGAATTGTGATATATCAGAAAGCCAGTTCCAGTTCCCCACTTAAAGCTGATGCTCAGCAGCTCGAACTTCAACCACTGGCTTAGAATATTAATGGATCTAATGCCAGTGGAGGATTGAAATGCCAGAGGGGAGCTGTGCCATGGCTTTCCCCTGCAATGACATATCTTCAACACAACTAGGAGGTGGGGGCATAGAGGTGCAGTGTGTGGCAGTGGAACAGATCCATCAGCAGGAAGTGCCTCTACACAAGGAGATTTCTCTGATGATGTTATGCATCTGTATTACAGACCCTTTATGTCACTTGAGAGGCACAAAGGGGCTTCAACCAGCCCTGAGGATTTGGCCCATAGTCTGAACAGCAGGAATCTCCTTACAGTACATCAACACTGCAGCTGAGAGTTTGCTTCCCAGCTCAGGTACACAGACACATGCTAGCTGCTTGAGCTACTGTGCTAAAAACAGCAGTGTAACCAGAAGTAGCACACGCAGCAGCTTGGGTTACCTGCCCAACTACACACTCACCCAGAACCCCTGAATACATACTCAGGTGACTATCCCAAAATCACCGTCAATGCTAGCCCTGCCTACATTGCTATATTTAGTGTGCTAGCCTGAGCACAGCTAGTACATGTCTCTCTACTTGAGCTGGGAAGCACACTGCCACCTGCAGCATAGGCAAACCCAGACAGTAAGAATATGATCAGTTGTACTCAGTTCTATAACTCACTATCTCAGCACTTCCCAGACAGTGTGTCAGTTTGCAGGAAGTTTCTAAATGGATAGCAGGCCCCGTGCTAGGGGAGGCAGTTGGAGAATGAGCCTACCTTTAACTCACCCGACAGAGGCAGCTCCTGTCCTGTGGGGCTGGACCTGGCTCCCCACTCCAGGCGTTGTGACTTGGCACACAGATAAATCAGGTTTGGCCTGACCACCCCTCCATCATGATGGAGAGGCAGTTAGGCCAAATCTGAGTGAGTGATGTTGAGACCTGCTGCTCAGGGTTGCAGTGCCATGAGAGGCAATGCAACCCTGTGTGCCTGATCACAATGCCTGGAGTGGGAAGCCAGGCCCAGCCCCACTGGGCAGGAGCCATCTTTGTGGAGCAAGTGGAGGGTGGGCTCGTTCTCTAGTCCCCATCTCTAGGACCTCCCTTCTGCACTGGGCCAGGACTAGGGTTGTGGTACTGGGGTGGAAGGTACTGCTGTGGGTGGTTGGTGAAGTGAAGAGTAGGGGGTATCAGAGGAGGAGAAGGATGATGGCCTATGATTTTGACCTCCCTCTGATCCTCGGACAAATCTGGAAGTGGGTGGGTCACAAAAAAAGACAAAATGCAGTTGGCAGATCACCTTAGTAAAAAGTTGAGGAACCAGTGCACTAATATCTGTATTTTGATTTTTAAATTCCCAGTAACTAGGAATACAACAAAAATCATTCATCTTGCCAAAAGTAATGCCAAATGATTAGAGAAGAACTTTCAGAGAGGACAAACTTGTAAAAATATATTTAACACCATCCATGCCCTTGCAAATAACTGCTCTTCACTGTGCAAGAGAAAATAAATGACTTCATCTACATTTAAATGCTGTGCTATTGTTCCCTATTCGTGGTGGATGTAAAAACCTAACTCACTCTAGATACAATTAATGTCTTCTGTCACTGAGGAACAAATATCAGGAGAGTGCTGTCTACTTGTGAGTGAGATGAGTGAGGTTTTGGAATGGTATAGATAAGCTTTTTTAGGTCAGTTTATCATTGGTCTCTTCACAGAAATTCTTCCTGCTGAGAATATAGTGTTCAAAATTTCCTCTTCCTGGGTTTGGTTTACTTGGTTAGCTGGTGTTATTACTATCTAGGTAAGAGATGTCATATTGGGCAGCACTGGAGCCAACTTTCCAAAAACCCCTATATCCTTTTCAGAAAGTTTTTAAGTTACCCAATTATTTTGGGTGAAATCCTGGTTCCACCAAAGTCAGTGTCAAAACTATCATTGACTTCCGTAGGACCAGGATTTCACCCTTTGTGTTTAAGGGCTCTAAGCCCAGTTTCTTCTCCTGTTTGATCCTAAAGTGAATTTAGATGGACTGATTCTTTTCTCACTTACACTGCTTTTACATTTATGTAACTCTACCAACTTCAACTGAGAGTAAATCCAGAACAGGATCACAGGAATTCCACTCCTTCTCATTCTGTCTGCAGCTTGCCCCTCACCAAAACAAAACTACCCCACAAATTCCTCCTAGCATGGCTGTTTCTAATACATTTCACATGCATTAGCAGTTTTCCAGCAACGCTCACAGCTGGAGGCAGAGAGAGAATTGATGTATTAGTTTCAGTCTTTTGAGTGCATTTAGGACTGAAGAAGAGGAAAGAGAAGGAAGATGGAATGAAGTCACACCACTTACTGACCTTATTCATAGCTTCCTCAAAGTAGCTTGATGTCAGAATCAAGAATAGTGGCATTCTGAACACAGACGTGTGAATAATCAATATTTTGGTTAGCTAGCCCTGAGGCTAGAAGACACTCACCTGGGACTTGGGACATTTCACAGAGAAAGCAAGAGTGAGAGAGAATGACTATATAGCCTGGTAGTTAGGGCACTCACCTGGGAACCAGTCCCTGCTCCAGTGACTATTTAAGTATTTTATACAAAGTGGAACAGCTTCAACAATACAGACTGAAAGAAACCAACCCCAGAATACCAGTAGTTAGAGCACTGACCTGCAATGTAGGAGACTCTCATTCAAATGCTTGCTCTGAATCAGGCAGAGTGGCTCAAACATCCCAGGTGACTGATAAAGCCACAGGACGATAGAATATAAGGGGTGCACCAGTGCTATCACATCCTCCTCTGGTTTTGTGAATGGCACCTAAGTTCACTTTTGAATCTAGCGCTCCCGCCCCCCCCCCAAAAAAAAAAAAAAGGAAAGAGAGCAAAACTATTCCGACAGCTCTAATTTGTGAAGGTTCAGAAAGCACTGTAGATTTTGTTCAATTTTTGGCCTTAGAACTTCTTTTTATGATAGTTATATCGAAATATAAATACAGGTGCAATTCCTTGGTAACAATCAAATCTCCTTCACCCACATGCCTGGCAGGTACAAATGCAAGATTGTTGAATTGGTGGCTCTACATGTCATTTCCCAGTCTTGGGATCTATGAAGGATGTCCCTAATTTGGAAGAATTTACACAAGTAGTTGGCACACAAATCTCTTTAGTAAATGGTGTTGAAAAAATATATATGTTTTGGTATCTATTATATGCCCCAGTAGTATTTAAGTACTGAATTCATCTATCAGAATCCCACAATAGACTAGTGTTTTCCATCTCTTTGTTCAGCCATTATGCCTAGAAATCTGGTGAATGTGTGTGTGTGTGTGTGCGCGCACACATTTGGGAAGGCTTGCAGCAAAAGGCAAAACTCTAGATCACAAGGCAGAGGGGGAAAAAGGAAGGATAATAAACAAGAGTGCCAAAGTTAAAACGCTGCAGGGACTTATGCGGTAAGCATAAGACTATGGCTAGTGCGCTGTGAATAATGGATTGTTCAGTTTCCTGACAATTCTGAAAAACTGGGGGGGGACGTGTTTCAACTTTACCAAAAACCATGTTTATAGTTTTAAAGAAATTAAATAAGTTTGAAGAAAATTTCTAAACAAAAAATCATTTCAAACCAAAAAAATCAAGATACTTTGTTTCAAAAATGTCAAAATGAAATGTTTCAATTTTTCAGATTTTTTTTACACTAAACATTTGATGAAACAGACATTAATTTGCAAACCCTTGTATAGTGTCATCTAATCTGCATTTTTCATAGGAAAAAAAATTTTTGGGCAGAACAATTTCACCCAGTTCTAACTGTGACTTTACTGCAGGATCAAGCAGAAAAAATTCTAGACTGTGAAGGAGAAAGCACCTATTAAGCACATTGTTTATAATTGCAGAAAAATACAGGCCAAGTACATTTATTTTTGTATAATGTTCTCTGTTTTTATTTCAAGTAGTTTGCCCCAGCAAGGAAGCCTCACCTTCCCCAGCATCTGACTAGCATATGCTTTCACCGCAGCTGGGTGCATAAATTATAAACAGGCATTTAGCAGTGATAAAGGCATTGGAAAGCATGAGGCCTCAACATGACACAAGTCCAACAAGAAGTGGGGATGAAAAACAGAATGGGGAATAGAAAGATTAAAAAAAATCAGCACTGAATGGGAGAGAGGCACTTGAACCATGTCAGATACATATATCCCAGTATCAGTGGATCCCCTTTTATTTTTTTGCCATTGAAGTATGTTAATCTGCATGTTCTTAAGGAGTGATCACTATGGAGCTTAAAGGTTCTACTATTTTATATATGTGAAAGGTAGCTCTTTCGAACTTTCTCTTTTGAGAAAGGATGTGAACATATAAATATCACTATACACTATAACTATTTAAATAGCACTGATTTATTGGGTTTTAAAGATTACAATTCTTGTTTGTATTTTCTGTCAGGTTTTCTTTCATAGTCCTTTGTTTCAGTATTGTGTTTATCAGCAGAATGTATCTTTATACTCTCTGTATAACCCCTTTAATGTTGCAATCAATGGTTATTCATAAAAACTAGGGCTGTCGAGTGATTAAAAAAATTAATTGTGCGATGAAAAAAAATTGTGTTAATAATAGAATATCATTTATTTAAATATATTTGGATGTTTTCTACATTTTCAAATATATTGATTTCAATTACAACACAGAATACAAAGTGTAAAGTGCTCACTTTCTATTTATTTTTATTACAAATATTTGCACTGTAAAAAACAAAAACATAGTATTTTTCAATTCTCCTAATACAAGTACTGTAGTGCAATCTCTTTCTCACAAAAGTTGAACTTACAAATGTAGAATTATGTACACAAAACTGGATTCAAAAATAAAACAATGTACAACTTCAGCATCTACAAATCTACTCATTCCTATTTCTTGTTCAGCCAATCACTCAGACAAAATAGTTTGGTTACAATTTTCAGGAGATAATGCTGCCCATTTCTTGTTTACAATGTCACCTGAAAGTGAGAACAGGTGTTCACATGGCACTGTTGTAGCCGACATCGCAAGATATTTGCATGCCAAATGTGCTAAAGATTCATATGGCCCTTCATGCTTCAACCACCATTTCAGGGGACATGCATTCATGCTAATGATGGCTTCTGTTCAGTAATGATTCAAAGCAGAGCAGACCAACACATGTTTATCTTAATCATCTGAGTCAAATGCCACCAGCAGAAGGTTGATTTTCATTTTTGGTGGTTTGGGTTCTATAATTTCTGCTTCGGATTGTTGCTTTTTTAAGACTTCTGAAAGCATGTTCCGTACCTCATCCCTCTCAGATTGGATGGCACTTCAGATTCTAAAACCTTGGATCCAGTACTGTATCTATCCTTAGAAATCTCACATTGTAAATCAGAAGCAGGCAGCAGTATCTCCCATAAATGTAAACAAATTTGTCTAAGCGATTGGTTAAACAAGAGGTAGGACTGAGTGGATTTGTAGACTCTAAAGTTTCACATTGTTTTCGTTTTGAATGCATGTTAAAAAAAATCTATGTTTGTAAGTTATACTTTGACAATAAAGAGATTGCATTACGGTATTTGTATAAGATGAACTGAAAAATACTATTTCTTTCGTTTGTCATTTTTACAGTGCAAATATTTGTAATAAAAAATAAGAATCTAAAGTGAGCACTGTACACTTTGTATTCTGTGCTGTAATAGAAATCAATATATTTGAAAATGCAGAAAAAACAACCAAAAATATATAATAAATTTCAATTGGCATTCTATTATTTAATAGTGTCATTAATCAAAATGAATTTTTTTCATTGTGATTACTTTTTTTGAGTTAATCGCGTGAATTAACTGTGATTAATCTATAGCGCTACTAAAAACAAAAGATTAGAGTTTTCTTAGGAAATAAGGGCACTTGTTTTAAGGGGAGACTCTTTACAGATAAAGCCAAAGCCCAGCCGTTGACTGCCTGGAACTAGAACACAGATGTGCAATATCTGTAGTCTGCAGCACAGATGCTACAACACATCTCTGTAGTAGCGGGTAGGAATGAAAACAAGTTTACAAAGAGAGGTGTTTAGACCTAAAGGTGGGTTGTTGGTGTGTGTGTGTATGTGTGTGTGTATGTGTGCGCGCATGCATATATTGAAGCAGCCAGCAACACCCTGCTAATATTAAAGGATCACAGTTGGTCACTAACAACACTGCATATCCTATCAGTTACTGTGAAAGAGAGGCAAAAATGAAGCCCAAACTGTTGGTTACCATTTATTCCGTCTTATTCAGGTTATATGGTTCCCACCATGGGCACCCATGGAAGCTTCACTAACACTGAGAATCTTGCCTGTGGTTATGTACTGTGGGATTACATACTGCTCACAAAGCCTGTGGAAAGGGTGAAGGGATGTAATATCCAAGCAACAGTGGCTGGATGCATCAGGTCAAAATTATCCTTGATGTAACTCAACTGAATTAAATAGTTACATTAGGGATGAATTTGGCCCATTGAACTTTAGCAAAACAAATGTAGAAACAATGTCTCTGGGGCAGTCAGGGGAGTTTGCTCAGCAGTAGATCTTGTTATCCCCTTCCAAAAGATGTAACATGCTGTCCACCCTTCCATTACCTCCCAACACTAGCCATTGTGCTTACAGATGGAGACATAAACATGCCAGCTCTGGTGTTTGAGGTATTGCTGACAGAGCTAGACAGCAACAAATATGCACCCATTGGACTCAAGGATCACAAGCAGACATACTATGGTTGTCTCTTGCACGATTGGGGAGATTGGCCTCCTAGTGGCAGTCAAACTTCAGCCCTGTCTTTGGTTCATGCTAAAATGACTGAAATAAGGAAGGTGTACGTATCATAGACTTCTCTCTTAGGCATGGATTTTTGCCTGCACTACAGTCTTTACTAGCTAACTTAGGGCCTGACCCAATGCCCTGTAAAGTCAGTGGATGGACTCCCATTGACTTCAGTGGGCTGTGGATTGGGCTTTTATTGAACTGGAAATTTGCAGATAGCCCTTTGCAAGAACATCTAGCTACAATCATACAGGTCTGAAAGAAACTTTTAACACATTACTAAAATGTTTGAATTGACTGATAGGGATAAAACAGTCTCAAACAGTGCCATTCCTTTGAATTCAGTGTAACAGTTGGTGCACTCACAGCTAGAGGCAGCATTGGTGTCTGTGAAAACAATTTCAGTATTTAGTCTGACTCATATATTGTCATTGTTCCTGCATTTACTGATAAAGGTGTTGTTAGCATGCAATTCTGACAACCATGTTACAGCTACATGATGCACACCACAGAAAATTTTCCTAAACCTTCCTGGGCATTTGTCACTGCTTTGACAATGTCAGTGAGCACTGATTTAAAATGCATAAGGATGACTATCAGTATCATCATATTTCTTGACTGCAAATGTACTTGTCATTTAGGTTTTTATATTGATTACAATTCACAGATACCTGTCATATCTCAGGAAGATTCTGCAACAACTTTGGGGGCTCATTAGTAACCTGAGGAATGCTATTTTCTAATATAGAGAAGGTAAGAAATAAAACCATATTTTTAAAAATAATTAAATTTATGAGTGGTAAAGTTATGCAAGAATTTAATGAAGTAAGTTGAATCAGAATTATAAGGAATTGTGAGAACCAAGATCAAAGGAACCAAGTTAAATAATAAATTACATTCATAGGGCATTACAGATGTGTGCGTCAATTTACAGATATATTGGGACTGATTTAATTTTTATTTACACCATGGTAAATCAGGAGTAACTAATTTGTCCACATCTATCGTTTGTCCATAATACTCCAGCTGAGGCCTAATCGGTGCAGAGTAGAGCAGAAGAATTACTTCTCATGTCTTGCTTACAATACTCCTGCTAATACATCCCAGAATGATGTTTTCTTTTTTTGCAACAGTGTTACACTGTTTGACTCATATTAGCTTGTGATCCGCTATGACCCCCAGATCCCTTTCGCAGTACTCCTTCCTAGGCAGTCATTTCCATTTTGTATGTGTGCAACTGATTGTTCCTTCCTAAGTGGATACTTTGCATTTGTCCTTATTGAATTTCATCCTATTTACTTAGACCATTTCTGAAAGTATGCTCCACAGCTCGTCCCTCTCAGATTTTGGAAGACACTTCAGATACATAAAGTTTGATTGAGTACTGTAGCTATGTTTAGAAATCTGATATTGGAACCTTCTTTGTGTTTTGTCAGCCTGCGGTGAAAGTGTTCTTAATTAAACAATATATGCTGGATTGTCATCCTAGACTACCGTACCACAAAATATATGGCAGAATGCAAGTAAAACCATGGAGCAGGAGACATACAATTCTCCTCCAAGAAGTTCAGTCACAAATTTAATTAACGCATTTGTCATATGTTTCACCCCACTCTGGACTTTAAAGTACAGATATGAGGACCTGCATGTGAACCTCCTAGCTTAATTACCAGCTTAGATCTGGTTTTGCTGCCACCATCCAAATGTTTGAGTCATCTGGAAAACTCTGTCTTCCCCCCAAGCTTCCCCTCCCTGGACAGCCTTGGAGAGACTCCTCCACCATTCCTGGTGAACACTGATCCAAACTCCTTGGATCTTAAAACAAAGAAGAATTACTCCTTCCCCCTCCCCTTTTCCCCCACCAATCCCTGGTGAGCCCAGATCCAATCCCCTTGGATCTAAAAAACAGGGAAAAAATCAATCAGGTTCTTAAAAGAAGGCTTTTAATTAAAGAAAAGACAGGTAAAAGAAAAAAAAACACCACTGGGAGATAGCATACAAGATGATCTCACAGACAGATTTTAAAACAGAGGATATTCCGCTGGGCAAAAACCTTAGTACACACAAGAATATCCAAATTTGATTATTCCCCTAATTGCAAAGACAAGTTACAAAAGAAAATAACATTAAACCTATTATTCTTTCTAAACTTACTACTCTCATAAGAGGCTGGTTTCCTGATCTTTTTCACTCCGGCTGAAACTGAAACTGACTCTAAACAAAGTAAACTTCCCTCCTTCCTTTTGAAACATCTTGTTCCCCCATTGGTTCCTCTGGTCAGGTGTCAGCTAGGCTAGGTGAACTTCTTAACCTTTTACAGGTAAAAGAGGCATTAACCCTTAACTATCTGTTTATGACAGCATTTTTTAAGCAAGCATCATCAGCATGGAAGCATGTCCCCTGGATTGGTGGTGAAAGCATGAAGAGGCATATGAATGTTTAGCATATCTGACACGTAATCACCTTGCAATGCTGGCTACAAAAGTGCCATGCAAACACCTTTTCTCACTTTCAGGTGACATTGTAAATAAGAAGTGGGCAGCATTGTCTCCCGTAAATGTAAACAAACTTGTTTCCTTTACATTGTTTTGTTAATGAGTGCAGTTATGTAACAAAAAATAGTTGCACTTTCACTGTAAAGAGAGAGTACTACTGTACTTGTATGAGCTGAATTGAAAAATACTATTTCTTTTGTTTATCATTTTTACAATGCAAATATTTGCAATCAAAACTAATATAAAGTGAGCACTGTACACTTTATATTTGTGTTGTAATTGAAATCAATATATTTGAAAATGTAGAAAAACATCCAAAAATATTTTAATAAATTTCAATTGTTTAATGGTGTGATTAAAACTGCAATTAATCACGATTATTTTTTTTGAGTTAATTGTGTGAGTTAACTGTGATTAATCAACAGCCCTAGTCTAAATACCTTTGAGTATCGGAACCCTAGCACATAGTAGGCAGTACTATAACAAAAAAGAATGAATACCCCATGCCACTGGTTAATGTGACTTGAACCTGCGACCTTCAGCCTTAATAGAACATGCCTCTAACATTTGAGCTAAAGAAGTAACTTTGGCAGTGGCACATCCACAATTTGCCAAGTCAGTCTGAAGTTTAGTATTGCTCCAGGACCCATTGCCAATTCCTTGCTCTCACACAACAGAGACCACAAATAACTCAATCTACCATTTGCAGCCAGCAAGAGGGTGCCATGCTATCCTGATGGACAATGATATGACCTCCGTAATTAAAGCCTTTTTCACTGTGGACTGAACTGCATGAATGCAGTCTACCTTGACACAAAGCCATCAGTCCTCAGAAAACTGCAGCTAGTAGAGAATGCAGCAACACACCTCCCCAGGCCATACGGGCTATTGCAAGCAAATCATACTGCACTCAATAGACTTGGCTTCTGATGCCTAAAAGATGGCCTAAAGCCCTGGGATGATGAACATAGTGACAACACCACTCCTCAGGCACAATGGAGCTGTCTGCTACTAGAATAAAGCTCTTTGTGCAGGAAACAGACTTCTCAGAGGCTGAACTGGGCATGTAGAATCAACCTCCACAGGAACTAAGTATCAAAATCCTAACTACTTTTCATTCCAAGTGTTTCCGCTACTATAAACACATAGCAAAGTGCACATATAATTTATTAAAAGAATGCACACTGCTCACAATATTCCATCTAGGGAGAGGAGAAAAAATAGAACAAACCACATGACAGACAAAAGTTGTACTGCTTAATACACTACAAGAAGGTGTCCAGCTATTACAATGCAGTATAAAAGCCTGAATAGAATAAATAAATAAATAATAAATAATTAACTGACTGCACAGATTTTGGGGAAAGGCATCTGTTCTCCATGGTACAATCTTCATTTACAGATAGGGGATCCACTTATGCTGAGATTTCTGAGATGCACAAGATCCACAATTTTAGGGACCATCTAGCAACAGAAATTATTGCTACATAAGGAAGAAAATAGGATCCCTTGCTGTTCTTTTTCTCTGTAATACTTTGAGTTGTCAGATAGCACAGTACTTTGTCCTTACCCAGAGTCTTTGAATTTTTCATCAGACCACATCCCCTACCACCTTTTATTTTTGACTGTGCTGATATTTTGCCAATATTCTGCGTGGGAACATTTGTGTGACTTGTTATGGCAGAACAATAAATAGGAGGTTTAGATGGGTGTAGAATTTAGACGCAGATTTTGTAATAAATTGCTACAATTTCAGTATGGAATCCTTGGGAACACAAATATTATTGTAAAGCAAATCAACACTGTTTTGCTTGCTAGGGAATATAGGGGGAAAAAGCATGACATCCAGACTTCTCCATAAAATAATTCTTGAGTCCTCTGATTCCATGAATAATTGGTTTATGTACAAGTAATGAAAAAAAATCAAAGTTAAAAATGAAACTGTTCTAAGAAAAAGCAGCCAATCCACTTATTCAGCTGATAGAATTTTCAATGCATTTTTAAAATAATCTTCATGTCCAGAGCAGAAAAAAAAACCATGCATTTTCTTGTCCTTAGCATGTAACTAACGAGTCTGGTCACTCAACGTCAACTAAATCATGGTTCTGATGATGTCAGAGTAATAGAAAAAGTAAAGCAGAAGAAAAGAAAAGCTAAATATACAAAATGGATATAGTCCAATGCTTAGACAGCCCACTGATACTATTTTTGCCACCTTTGCCTTACACTGAACCTGAATTACAGGAATTCAGCCATTTTTCTATAAGACTCCCAACTCTTTTCAATCTGGCTGGCCCTATCCCAGGTGTCATCCTGCTTTCAGGTCAGCAGAATTACTTCCATTTTTTGTTTTGTTGTTTTGTTTTTATTTTTGGTCTCTGACCAAAAAAGCAGCCAAAACTAAGAGGATCAGCTATTTCACTACAGCCCTCACTGTAAAGTAAGGCTACCTCCTCCCAAGAGAAATTCAAACCTCTTTCATGAAGTGAATCTCACCTGGGATGCATTTATATAATGTCTATCCCCTTGTGCCAATATTATTTCCCGATATTTGCAAGAGCGATATACAATTGAAGTCCACTTTATATATCAATGAGATTCATGAAAAGATAATGCTGCTCCGGAATAGATCTGGGTGGGAAAAATTTCCCATCCTGCAAAAGTTTTCAAGATTTCAAAAACTTTCCAGTTCCCCATAAGGACAAACCTGGGACCCTTCACAAAAAAGATCAAGTCCCTGCCTCAGAACATCCCTATGGTTAAGGGACTCAACTGCAATGTGGGGGACGCAGGTGCGAGTCCCTGATCTGCCCTAACCACTAGGCTATTTGTGGCTCTCTCACACTGGACCTGAGAAGCATTCCAAAAAGAGCTTTGTCAAAATTAACCTTTTTTCATGAAACTTTCCATTTTGATTAATTGGTATTTTCCAGCAAAAAAAACATTTTATTGAAAAATTCCCAGCCAGCATTACTGCAGAGTGATGTCTTTTGAGCAGCCCCTCCTAAAGATTCCTATTTCTTGTTTTATAGGAAAGGGTGTGGGGAGGCTAGATCTTTGTGAGGGGATGAGGGTGTGAAGAAAAAATAGGGCGGAGGGAAGCAGGCTCCTGTAACAACCTGGAATTCTGTGAGTGGAATGGGATTGAGAAGGAAATTAGCCATAAGAAATCTCCACAGCAAAATAAGCTATGTCCACATTTTCTTTGTTTGCCTGAATCAGATGGCACCAATTATACACAAAGGACAAGGTTTTTTTAAAAGAATATTTTGTGTCCTGTTTGAGACACCTTATTTTCAGAGTGCCAGAGGGATAGCCATGTTCGTCTGGATTTGTCAAAAGAAACAAAGAGTCCTGTGGCACCTAATAGACTAACAGATGTATTGGAGCATGAGCTTTCGTGGATAAATATCCACTTCGTCAGATGCTTGTAATGGAAATTTCCAGAGGCAGGTATAAGTATGCAGGCAAGAATGATTCTCACCTGCATACTTAGGCCTGCCTCTGGAAATTTCCATTACATGTGTCTGACGAAGTGGACATTCATCCATGAAAGCTCATGCTCCCATACATCTGTTAGTCTATAAGGACTCTTTGTTGCTTATTTTCAGAAAATACTGAGAACGCCCACTCTGAAAATCAACTCCTTTTAAAGCACCTCAGGCTGGGCACCCAAAACATGATGCACCCAAAATCACTAGTCATTTTTCAAAAAATGTTTGCTGCACTGTGATATATTGTCATTTTGGGTAGCATGGCACCAATTGCAGTATAATCAATCATTTATCAATGCAGAGTTCCAAATCCAATATATGAAAGGGAGAGAGATTTCAACTGACAGATTTTCCCAATTCAGGGTATCATTGTTCCACAAAATACACCTTATATGTATCCCACAATATTATATATTCAGGTTTATCAAGACATAGTTAAAAGTATCATGCCTCTCTCTCTACATCAAAAGTGTGTTAAACTTATCAGAAAATGTCAGAGAAGTTGTTATATGTTTCCATTTTTAATAAACTGTTTTCTTTTTCCTCAACTTCACAGGAGCCAGTACCAATCTATTTTTTCTCGATAGCTCATAAACTTGTAAAGAGATCAGAATCTATAAACAGTTATGTGCTTTAGAGAATCTTTTAGCCAAAGAGATTTCCTTCCTATCCCTCCATCAGAATTGGCAATGAGTATTCACATGTGAATATAAAAAATAGAAAATATGGAAATGGGAGGAAATTATTGAATATCCAATATTCACCCAACACTGGTGCAAAAACCCAGATCATCTACCTGCCACTCATTTTTCAGAGAAACATCAAGATAAATAATTCATGAATTACAAACCTAGAAAACTACACAAAATACAAAATGTACATTGAAAAGTGATGGAATAAAATTAAAAAAAATTAAAAATAAGTTAGAAACCAGTGAGGCTATTAACAGGGCATAAAAGTAAAGAATTTCAAAGAACATAAATAAGAAATGGTTGAAGAACTAAATGTTTTATTTGCATCTGTATTTGATAAGGAGAACATTAATAATGCATCTGTACCAGACGTGTTTGTGAGTTTCAATGAGGATAAACTGAAAAAGACTAAGCTTACATAAATAATCTTCTTCTTTCATACCACAGCATCTTTGTTGGTTTGGACAGCAATACATCATTACCATTCATTTCTTTCCATGATTTATTCCTCCACTGAGCCCAGCATGGTCATGTCTCTGTGTACAATGTCCCAACCTCTAGTCAGTGGTCAGCTTTTAGGTCAGACTGATTTTGATTGTATTTGCATTATTTTCTTTGGCCTCCTCTCATCTATTTTTCTTCTACAATGCCCCCCACATAGTCATCTTTTTTATTCTAATCTCCTTCTAACATCTTCATTTGTCTTAAAATCATTCCACTTTACACCTGCCATCTTTCAAATAACTTTCATCTCTACTGCCTCCATCCTTCTGATGTCATCTGAATTAATGATTCTCTTCACTACCTTTTAAATTGGACTTACAATAAATGCCAAGAAGATGAAGTGGTTACATGTTGGAAAAGGGACAATACATGAAGCAGTGAAATGCAACTGTGAAGTCATAGAACAAGCAAAATCTTATGTGTACCCAGGAAGTTTGATCCATGCCAACAATTTCATCAAGGATGAGGTAAATGGAGACATACCTTAGCAACAAGTGTTCCACAGAAATTGATTAAATTACTGACAAAAATTATGATGTTAGGTACTAAAGTAAAAATGTATCAAACCAGGGTCCTAATATTATTACTTTATGGTCTGGAAGCAGTTGCACGAAAGAAACTGGAACAATGACAAACAAGTATTTGGAGAAAATAAAAAAACAAACAAATCATTGGATATAGACAGGCTACATTCCTTACTGATAGAGAACTATAGGGATCCACACTGAGAGTTCATTCCGGGGATAAGAACTAAACTTTTGTCATGGTCAGAAACTGATCAAACAAAGACATTATCATTTTTTGTCATGGCAGAAGATTATGTTCTAGAGCAGGTGTTGTTTAATAGACCTGTTATCTTGACCAGTTGGCAAGTAGTGAGGTGACAAAATTTGCAGGTTAGCCAAGACCAAATTTGACTGTGAGGAATTATGTAAATGGTCAACATACTGGCAGATGAAATTCCAAGCTGATAAAGAAAGTTAATGTAAATAGGAATAATTTGATTATTTGGATATCTTTCTGGATTCTAAATGAATTGAAACTGCCCAGGAAAGAGACATTGGTAGAGTTGACCAGAAACTGGAATTCAAGAAAGAAAGAAAGAAATTCCAATTTGAAATGGAATGAAAAATGAAATTTTGCACGGTATGAGAATTCCAAAATTTTATTTAGAAAAAGTAAAAACTATATTTCCTTTTCACCTTTTCTAAATGTTTCTGAGGCTCCCCCAGTTTCCCAGAGTCCCAGCAGGAGGGAAGCCAGGAAGCTGGCAGGATGCTCTAGAGCAGGGAGCTTATGCTGCCCTGATCATTAAAGCCCACTGAAGTCAATGGGAGTCTTTCCATTGATTTCAATGGGCATTAGATCAGGCTCACAATGTGAATACATACTGTACAAGTAAACATACTTACCACTAAATCTTTAAATCTTTATTTATTATTTATTATTATTTATTTATTCTATTCAGGCTTTTATACTGCATTGTAATAGCTGGACACCTTCTTGTAGTGTAAGGATTAATCTTTAATTAAGATTATGTCTTAATACAGGAATACATCTAACCAAAACTGGCAACCCTAACCCAGACTACACATATACACACTCACATATCTTATTACTCAGCCATACATCACCACCACACAAGCTCCACTTATATAAACCCATGGAGTTTCATTCACACATCAATCTAAAACCCAAACAAACAATTTTTGACCTATCGCACAAAACTCACACACCCAAGACACCCATGCCCAATACAGATGCTTTGGTCATCTGTAGACATTATGTCTGTGAAGCACTTTATAAATAGTATTAAACCTGCGCAGTTTACAATTGCTGTAGTTTTGTTTTGTATATATTGTCTCTCTATACCACAGGTTCCCCAACACTAAACTGGAACACTTCCTTAGTCCTGCCACCTCCGTGCCTAGTCTTACATACTTTCTAGGAAGTGTCGGCCCACTCCAGGTCACACATCATATGTAACTGGTGGCTTGAATCATTGCACTCTTTTTCCTTTCCACCTCCTCATCAGACCTTCAAATACTGGGGGGCCTGTAGCCTGGGTTATATTTTTATATATTCCTAGATATTCATCAAATAGTTTGGAAGTATAAAATTTCATACTATGAGCACAAACTATTTTCAATTTTTTTCCTTTGACTTTTCACTATATATTATTATTTATATTTTGTGTAGTTGGTCATCTAAATCATATTAGTATTGTTCCTGCTAAAAACATTTTAATATGAGCATAATAAATAATGAACAGTAAATTTCTGATATAAATTTTCACACAAATAATAATTTGTGTAAAAATTCATGACAATTCTAGAATCTGCAAACATTTTCATGAATGCCCAGTGGTTGCCGTGAATACTCATAAATAACTAATTACATCCCACAAACAGTAAAGAATTGATGTTGGGAATCATGTTCATGAACAAATTCAAAAATCAGATTTTTCACTATTCAACTAGTGTTGTTTTGCATTGGTAATATTGGAGAATAGCTAAATTTTAGAGGACTGCAATCAGGATGAAAAGTCAGTTTTTAGTTGTTTATGAAATTAATGTTACTATTATCCTTGTTAACCCTGCTGTTACAAATTTCTCAGTGTATATTAAATGTACCCATTTTGGCCCCAAATCAGGAAAATGTCCCTATTCAGGAAAACACTTAAGATATGCTTAACTTTAAACATATACTAAATATAAAAGGCTTGAATTATGTTCTTAATTTGCAGATCATCTTTAATATTCAGGACAAAGCATATAGAGTTCTCAGTGATAACAGAAAAGAAAAAAAAAAAAACAGGTGAAAAGCTATACTCAGGACTGTCTTTTGCTATAGTTCCAAGCACAATTTATTTATTTACTGCATGGTCCAGAAGTACAACAAATTCAAAATAATCCAGTGAGCTCTACAATCAACTGTACTTTTTATAGTTAATATGATGTTATCCAACTCAGTTGTATTACTGGAAATTTAGATGTGTCAAAAACATATTGGGGAATGCCTATTTATATTTCATGAGATTACTCAGAATACTGCCAATTTTCTGCACACGGAATTCCATTTTTAAAAAAGAAGATGAGGGGATACTATTTTAAATTTAATATTTAGCTGCTCTGTGCAGGAGATGAACACACAGCTACTGTGACTGATTTTATTAAAAATTGTGAGGGAAGGTTACCAAGCTACTCTTTCCAATTTATGTGGAAAATATTCAGTTGAACACCAATATCAATCAGAATGATAAATTCCAACTCTGGTACATATAAGGCCAATTCATGATTGAAGCTGACACAAAGAACCACTTTAATCAACTAATAATCACTCTAAATTACCTCCAGGAAAATCCCTGTAGCTACAGTACTTAGATTAAGTGTCAAGGCTCTATCTGAGCTTCTTATGAAGCAGGCAGCTTCACTTACAACAAATCTCTGTTAAATTGACAAAGCTAATGCACCTGGCAGCCATTCAACACATAATAGTTTTTAGACACAGAATGTAGACTACATTATAGCATTGCACTAGCGAAACTAGTTATGGCTGATGAGAAGAAACTTTCAGTGAATTACTTCTGTAACTTTCTAAAAGATATTTCCCGTAGGGCTGAAATCTCTCTTGCATGTGTTTACTCTCAAGGTGATTTTCATGGAGATGGCTTGTTAAAATTACTTTTATTGATTTTTCAGTTACCTGAGTCTTGATTAAAGGATATTTTTCATTACTTCATATTTTTTCAGACCCTTTTGCATGTTGATAACTCAAAATATATTTTGTAAAACTTGAAACTTGGCATGGGGATAGTCTAGCCCTCAATGAGACCAAATGCCATAGAAGTTTTTCTAAACAACATTTGTTGCAGCAAAACTCAACCTTCAGTGGTACAAAAGCATATACATGCAGACAAATATCCATACTGTAAAAAATAGAAAAGATAAGAATTCCTAGTTTAAAAATAAGAAAAAAAATCACTCTTTGCCAGATACCTGGATCATCTCAAAGGAGAAGTATAAGTAAGATGCAATGAACCCTAGGATGCAAAACACCAGAATTCAGGAAATGTATGTATAGATATATAGATTGAATATGTGTATATCTGTGTATATCTCTTTTGAATGTGTGCATGTTTTTTCTCAGGCATTTGCTAGAGGACTTGGGGATATGAGTCCTATGAAGGTTTTTTTGTTTGGTTTGTTTTGTTTTTTATGAGGTTTTCCTTTTTTGCCTTTTCTGCCTTTAATAGACAGATGTGCATTTTCCTTATATTATGTGCATATTGCCTTGGTCAGGTAGAGGGCATGCATTTTATAAATCTAAATTAATTAATATAACAAAACATCTGATGCACTGACAACTTTCTTACTCTCTTCTAAAATAAAAACCAAGTATATCAAATCCAAAAAAAATCATTAGTGCAATATTAGAGTGGAGATTTTACATATAAAATAGTCAAGAAATTGCAAGTTATCACTCCCACAGCCACAGTAACTCATCCACATTGCACTGATTACATTGTATTTTCCACAGAATCCATACAGTTCTGTGAAAAATCTCTGCCTCTGCAAATACTTTAAAGTGGTATGAGGCAAGACACAATTGCCTGTCTCATGCTGCTGGGCCTTCATGGGAAGAAGCATGGTGATCAGTGATCCACTAGCTCTGCCTGGGTTCCCGCATAGTGTCATAAACAGCAACATTCTCCTATCAGGCAGACATGATCAGTGTGGAAGGAGAAGGATTCCCACAAGTGTATTAGCAAGGAGAGGGAGAAAGGAAAAAGCCTGAGGGATAGTATTTTCTTATCATATTTATTTCACTGATGTTATCAACTGATTTCGCAATCTTATATGGCCAGGGAAATTAAAATTTCAGCAGAATTTGATGCTGCATGTGAAACAGCATACAGATTATCCTACCTGATGATTTAAGGGTGTTTAATAATCCACAAATCTCTATGCAGGGTGTAACACAAAGCACTATACTCCGTATGAGCAACAGGACAAGTTATGGTTATTGTGGAAACCATTCTTCTGAAGTTTCCTGACTTTTATGTGTGTAAATCTCAGTCATAATAACCTATTGATGTAGTTATTTGAATTTAATATACTCATGTTTATAAACAAAAGTCAGCACAATGGCAAACCATTCTCCAACGTGCACTCTGGAGAAGTAAATGTCAAGTAGCAGGAGAGATTTAAGTAAAGCAGTATCACAGATGTGCAACATGAGTAAAACACTTTTTGCTTTGTACTGTGCACCACTCCTTCTAGTGCACCTCTCTTTTGGCTGACTTGATTTATAGCAATGGCAATTTTTATGCAAAGAGACTGAGATGCCACAGTTAAATCTACGAATAATTGAAAGATAAGAACAGCAACCATTTATCGTTTCTTTTTTAAAATATGTATGTGGCAATATTGGTTTTCATTAAATTCCAGATGCTGATTTTGTGCCATTTAGTTAAACTCCCTGGCCCAGATCCTCCAGGATGCTAAGCTTGTCATGAAAAGTACTGAGTATGTTCATCTCTCTTAGTTGTCACTGGAAGTTGAGGGTGTTTAGTGTCTTGGAAGATTTGGCAAATGCAATTTAAGCTGAGCATGGGCCTTGCACTGACTCTCTGCATAGAACTGAATTTCAACCAGGCTGTTTACAGTGTGGCGGCTGTGTATTTTCAGTACCCACCTTTGCATCAGAACCAGAATGATGTCGTAGTAACCATAAAATACAAAGAAGCATATCAACGGTTCACCTTAGAAAAACACCAATAAGAATCTTCAGGGCTGCCTTTGCATTTACTTGAACTACCTCTTTTATTTTAAAAGTATGGCAAGAAATAATCTAAAGCAATGATGTTGATATTTTTCCCAGAAATAATATAGCATTAAATGCTCATGGACAGAGCGGAGACTCTCCATGAGAAACACATTATAATACTGAAAGTCAATTATCATCTCTATTATGTATTTCTCATAATATGCTCGGTGCTATACAAGTACAGAAGGCACAGTTCCTGCTCTAAGGACCTTATATACTTAAAAATACATGTCTTATGTATTCTCAGATTTGTAACTTTGATCCAAAAAAATCAGCCCTAATGTAAGCACTCAACTTCTACAAGGGCTGAATTTGGCCCATAGCTTTTCTATCCTAATTTAATAACTTAAAGGAAAATTGCAAGGAAAAATCAAAAACACTGTTTAAGATTCCAGATAATTAGATAGATAGATAGATAGATAGATAGACAGACAGACAGATAGGCTTAAAAACCACAACAAAAGAGTTAAATAAAATACTTGAAAAATCAGTTTTTCCTAAACCGTGGGTCCAGAAGTCACATCTTAGTCACTTTAGGCAGCATTCTCTGAACTGGTGAATTTACTAGAATTTAGTAATTTACCACTGCATGCCACTTGATTATGCAGAATGAAGTGAAATGCTAAATCCTTCCTTCCCTGCCTTATGTGAGTAGTCTTGGTGAATTTTATGGTGATATCTGTGGGTAAGGCAAGCAAGATCTTGATATACGTGCTGAATTTTAGGGGATAATGAGATGTATGCCCAAGAGGCCAAGGGTGCCTAGAACATGAAAAAATCGGGAGGCTGCCCTCATCGTCTAGGTGGGTGTTATGGTACAGGCCTACCCAGACAGCAGGCCAGCTTTGTTAACTATACAAATATAATTAGGCGTGCACCCAATATGTTTGGGGGTATGTCATAAGCAGTTTCCATTAAGGGCAGCAACACAAACTGGAATAAGGTGGCATCACACACTGTGGTTCAAGGGCATAACACCAAGGGTGCCAGGGGTTTGTTCATACTGCAACAAACCCAAAAAGGGCTCCAGGGATTTAATAGTATTTGCTGGGCATTTAATAATGGTGGTTATTTAAGACACTAACCGCCAGCAAATTTATTTCGACAAGGCTATATCCATGGGCTGTTCAGTATCCTGTGCAGCTTTTCAGAAATGTAGTACAATGTTGCACTTGGCAGTAGTGCAGTCAGTGGGACTAAACCAAATAGTGCATTATTTGCACAATTTTGCTCACAGGGCGAGCTGGGTCAAATGAGTGTTTTCACCTGTTGGACATATTTCAGGCCCTGGCTAAAAAGCTGCGGAAACCCCTAGTGAAGGACAAAATAGAAGGCCCTTTCATGACATTAACCTATCTGGGCTTTGAGCTGAACTTTGCTTGCAGGGTTGTTGCCCGGGGGCAGGCTTTTTTGTGCCTGGCTGGCAGTGGCAACGGCTGGCATAGCCAGACCACACATTTACATACGAGTCACTACACAGATGTAGTAAGACTTCTTGGTGTGGAAAAGTTTTCTAAGTCAATTTAAGGGGGTATCATTGTGGAGGTACAAATGGTTATTAATTTGGGTCTAATATATGGGTGTGCCATTGGCGCGACAACATGGCAGTGGTACAGGTTATCAATCGACAAACTTCCAGATCGCACAAGATTGGAAAGTTGGTAAGGACATTTGTTCTCCAATGCTTAACCTTAAACATCTGTCTTTTGTTCCAGTCACGTGCCGGGCATGGATAATGGCATAGCAGATGCCTTTTCTCATTTCCAGTTTGCCTGGAACCTCGGAATGTCATGTGGTTGGTGAAATGCAGATTTTTTGGCTCCAAATTACAAGTTGTTTATTTTGTTTTCTTTTAAGGAGTCTTCTCAATACAAGGATTCAGAGACTGGGTTGCCTATGTGGCCCTCCATTAAGGGCGGTTGCTGCAGCACCAGGTCAAGGACAATGCAGCTGCTGGTGTCCCTTGACAATCATTCATGGGACAATGGGTTCTTTCTCCCCAGTAGGGCTGCTAGCTAAGAGGCCATTTGCAGATGTCTGGGAACCCGGCAGGGTTGGGAGGGAGGCAGCCAAGCAAATGGCTGGCGCCTTTTTGTGGCAGATATTCAGTGCAGTGCCATAGGGAGGGCAGCCAGTGACCAGATAAATGGCCTGGTAAAGGACTTTAAAGGCAAGAGCTGCAATGCTAGGGACACCTAACTCAAATATACATCAAGATTACATAGCCATAAATTCATGTAGAGCGCAGATGTCAAATGGTCATTTTAACACACGTCACAGGCAAATGGTTAAGAATCGAGTGAATACTGTGGAAAATTGTGTTTCTTGGTGCCAAAGAATAAAGTCTTTCAGCATTATAAATCCAAAATATAAGTATTTTAAGTGTTACTAAACATTAGCGTGATTATCGGGGTGTATAATTATGAACTTTTCTTTGTTATAACTGGTTCACATGTAATAAATAAGGTCCATAAAAGAAAAGTAACAGTGTTAACGCTTAATAGACTATGAAAGTGATGATGTCACACTCCAAGAGGGTAAGCGTGAGGAAAGGGATTATTTTCCAAACAACTGGTGTCAGGTTATAACATCAAAAAAGGTAATTTTGTTTCAGCGTAAATGCTGTAACTAACTGTTTTAATAGGTAAGTGAGTGTATGTTACTAATCATTGAACCTTTAAGCAGTGAAAAGATGTGATGAGATGGCTGCAATGTGGTTTAAATCACCAACCATGTGGTGGATGTGTCAGCCATCCGTAACACTATAATGCTTGCAGTCGGGAGCACAGTACATAACAATATTCAAATGCCCCATGGCAGAAAGAGGAAAAAGAAAACCCTCAGGAGCTGAGTATCATAAACAAAAGGCTGAGAAGGAAAAAGACCAAGCAAAACAGCAAGAATCCTTCTTGAAATATCTTCTCTTTAATCCAAATAAATATGGAAGCAGTTCATAGCATCCAGATGAAGGAATTTTACTTGGAGAGGAGGAGGTTAGCTCTCATCCGCATCCAAGCAGTTTGGAACATCAAGATGAAGATATATTAGTGGAACATGGACCCAAACAAGTTCATGAATTTCCCTTCCTTAAGGATGGAAATAAAAGAAAATTCTCTGCTCAGCATTACAAGAGGAAACTCATTAATGGGAAGAAATTCATTGAAACTGGTTACGATATTCAGTGTCGAAGGACTTTGTGTTTTGCTTTTGCTGCAAGTTGTTTAGAAATCAAGCAATTGGTACATCACTTACTGAAAATGGTTTGAAGGACTGGAAAAACATCTTCAATTCTCTCTTCACATGAAAGAAGTACAGAACATTTGGCATGTTTTCAAAATTTGAAAGAACTTGAATTACAATTGAAAAAAGGAAAAACTATTGATGAAAATTTACATGTAATCAAAGAAAAAGAAGAATATTGGCAACAAATATTAGAGCATCTGATTGCTTTAGTGAGAGTTCTCAGTAGGAAAAATTTAGCATTCCGTGGCCACAGTACAAATGAAAAATTATACACTCCAGGTAATGGAAACTTTTTAAAATTTGTTGAATACCTAGCTGTGTTTGATCCATTAATGAAGGAGCATCTACATAAAATAACTGATCATAAAACACAGGTTCATTACTTGGGAAAAAATATGCAGAATGAACTGATTCACATCCTAGCAAATGTCATTAAAAATAAAATTGTAGAAGCTGCCCATTCTGCAAAAGATTTTTCAATAATACTGGACTGTACACCAGATTTGAGTCATGTTGAACAACTGACGATGATCGTTTGTTTTGTGGATATGGAAAAGTCTGCAAGATGAAGATAATGTTGAAGTGCTCATAAAGGAACATTTTTGGGGTTTCATATCACTAAAGGAGATGACTAGAGCTGACAAACTATTCTGAAACAATGTCATTATCTGTTGAAAACTTACATGGCCAAGGGGAGTAATATGAAGAGTAAAGACAATGGTGTGCAAAGGAGAATGATGGAAATCAATCCTAGGGTCTTTTTCATTCCTTGCAGTGCACATTCTCTGAATCTGGTTGTCAATGCTGCTGCTAGATGCTATTTGGAGGCAAGCGGTTTCTTTGATCTGGTGCAATGTGTTTTCCTCAGGCTCAACATGCCATTGGGAGATTGTGACTCGCCATGTGAATTCTCTAAACCAATTAGTCAGACAAGATGGGAGAGTCGCATTGAGGCTTTGAAGCCTCTTCACTATGAGCTTGGAAACATTTATTATGATGCTCTAATTGAAATTTCTGATGATACTACCTTTACTGGATCATCTGGCAATATAGCATGTTCAAATGCAGAAGCTCTTGCAAATGGCCATGCTAAATTCAAATTTGTGACTTCACTCATTTTGTGGTATAACATCCTTCTTGAGATTAACCTCAGTAGTAAGCAACTTCAGGAAAAGAACTTGAACATACATTCTGCTATTCAAAAACTCCAGGAAACCAAAAATATTCTGGAGCAATTCAGAAGTGATGAATGGTTCAAAAGAACACTGGTAGATTCTCTCGAGCTTGCTGAAGAAATAGACTTTCCGAATTTGAACCAGAACCAGATTGCATTCAGCAAAAGAAACAGCAGTTTTCATAGGAAGGATGAGACACACCCATTCAGAACCCAAAAAAAAGGTTCAAAGTGAATTTCTACTTTGCAGTCCCTGCTACTGCTACTCACTCGGTTGACGAAAGAGTTCAACAGATGCAGCAGCTAGAATCAGTACTTGGCTTTCTATATGATATCCACAGCTTGCAAAAGAAAACAGCAAAACAGATAAGAGCATTTTGTATAAAACTGGAGTCAGCTTTGACTCATGAAAATTCAAAAGACAATGCTACAGATTTGTGTGGTGAGCTTCAGGCTTTTTCTAGATGACTTAAGAAACATTTCACTCCTGAAGAAGTACTGAAGTTTGTTTGTGAAAATAAACTCACAGACAGTTTTGTAACCATTTTATAGCTCTACACATTCTTTTAATTTTGCCAATTTCCTTAGCTAGTGGGGAACATAGCTTCTCAAAGTTAAAATTGATTAAAAAACCATATCTGCATTCAACAATGGTGCAAGAGAGATACTTGTTGGACTTGCCACAATGTCAATGGAGCATGAAATAGCAGGAAAACTGGATCTAAAAGACCTAGTGACTGAGTTTTCAAAACTTAAAGCAAGAAAAGTCATGTTTTAAGAGCACAGAGTGTTTTTTATTTGGAGTGTTTTGTAAATACAGGTTAAAGTTTATTGAAGAGTTTCTTATTTCTTTCTATATTGGATATGGTGGTAATGGCAGTTAAAGCAGGATAGCGTAAAGGATGATTTTGGATTTGTAATAATAAAAATTATAATTAACATTTTAATGCATTTTTATTTGAAATTGGACTGAAATATCATCTAGCTGTCATGTACAAATCTATTCTGAAAATTTCACGTCTCTATTTTATCTGATCTCAGAAACATTGGTTAGACAGATGGACGGAATAACAGAATAATTAAGCCTCTGTTTAAAAAAAATGCTTAAAAACATTAAAAGGAAAAAAAGGGCAAAATGTTTCCCAGTTTACCAAAAACCTCAACCTAGATCTGCCCTTGGGGTTTGAGGGTGGAGCCACCGATTGCATAGTTTGCTTAGGGCACCAGTTGCTGGCAGCTAGTCGAGGGCTGCCCCTGTCCCTAGCCTCTGTTTGCCAGAAGCTGGGAATGGGTGACAGGAGATGGATCATTTGATGCTTACCTGCTCTGTTCATTCTCTCTGGGACAACTGGCATAGGCCACTGTCAGAAGACAGGATACTGGGCAAGATGGACCTTTGGTCTGACCCAGTATGGCTGTTCTTATGAGAGGAAAATGCTAGCACAATAACCCTGTAAACCATCCAATACAATTACATCTTCTTGGGGTTTTTATATATATAAAATCTCTCTCTCCCAGGGTGGGAGAGATGCAGTGATGGCGAAGCCATAACTACATAGAATGATTCACCCAGCCATTTGAGCTATGCGGTAGGGTATGGTACTCGTAGAGGTTACCACTGCCTCTGAATTGTAAAGCCATAAAGCTGCAATTCCATAGGCTGATAAAAGATATTTTTTCACATTTAAGCCCTCCCTCTCTCTCTCCCCCACCCTCCTGGACCTCTCAGCATACAGCCCTTTTATTCTAGCTATGCACTGAGGACAGTATTTTTCCCTAAATGAGCCTTTGGCACCTGATGTAGATGTGTACAAAATAAAAGTTCTGTCACAAAGGACTTTATCTGTTATATTTCTGTGTCTCATTGCAAAGTCCAAGATGAAGTTTCAGCAAGTTAAAAAAAATTAAGCACTTACATTTTTGCCAGCATTTCTTTATATATCATACTGCTAGAATTGCTCCAAAATTAGTTCACAAAAATCAAAAACAAAATGGAAAAGAGGAATCTCTTCTCATTCTGGCATGATTTATTAAATTAGATGTGATCTACACAACTGACCATTTCAGACTTTACCACTGTACCCTTCCAGATGGGTCTTAGCTTCTCTGAAGTCACCAAGAACCAGCTCTTAGCACTATGCCAAAACCTTGACTAAACATAAGCATAATGCAATCTTTCCCACCCACCCCCAATTCAGCAATACATATCTGCATCTACTGAGTGGCCTGTATAGTCCAGGGAAATACATCACCTCTTTCTTCTCATATCCTTCAATTTCCTCACACACACACTCTTCCACCACCTGCATCACTTCACCACCAAGGTCTGGTTTTTTTAGTTTCTTTATCTTTTGTAGCTCCTTTTCATTTTAAAGATCAGCACTTTGCCTTAATTCTCTTTTTTTTTTATTTTTTGAGAGTTGATGTGAAACTATTGCAATTAAATTCAAAAGCTGTTTATTTTTGCCTGATTTGGGATTTCAAAATAACTCCAAACCTTGACCCAAGTTTCCAACAAAATCAGTATTTTGTAGAGAAATTTAAAAAATTCCACTGAGAAGGTAGCCCCTGAAAAGTTAAATCATCAGCTTATCTGGAGTCCTATTAACTATTATACATTTTTAATTAATAAGGGCTTATCCATTCCACCACTACAACTCATGAAATAAAATGTGCAATGACTCAAATAATGTTTAAGTTTGCCAGGCAGTTATATAATTCTTGGGCTTTGTTAAAACTGTTAATTGAGATATTAAACTATTATAAATCATTATTTTTGTGACCATACTGCATAGGAACTCTAATAAGGAATCCAGGTCCCACTGCGTTAGGCATTGTACATAACCAAAAGACAGTCTCTGCTCTAAAGAACTAATTGATTGAACTTCCAGTTTGAAATGAACTGTTTTTTAAACTAATTCAGTATAACAGGATTGTTTTGAAGCACTGGAGTGTCATACTCAAAACTAATTTTCCCGTTCTCTCATTTTGTTGATGCTTATGTTTTACAGCTGTTTGTTCAGCACTGAAACAGAACAAAAGATCACATTTATCTTCAGTGAGTGACAGAAAACAAAATATCTCTATGACTGGCATGCTGACTCAGACAGTACAGCTATTAATTTCTTTCCTTTCAGCTATATATATATATACTTTAAAATCAATGCATTTCTGAAGTATTGTATCAAGTGAACTAAAAAAATCTTTTAAAATCATTCCATTTGAGTCACATAAAAATACAAACCACTTAAATGATTGCCATGAGAATGAGAAAAATAAAACTGGGGGGGAAGTCTCAATGGTAGTTAGACACACATGCAGTCAACTAGCTGAAAAATAACTGTGAAAGTCCTTCCAGAAAACTCAATTACAATTTTAGAAAACCATAACATTCATGAAAGGCCAAAGTGGTTTTCTTATTTTTCAAATACAAAAAAAAATTCAACCCATTTAATAAAGTCAATAAAAATGAAATTTGGAGATTACTAAGAGGATTAATTTAATGAAATTACCATCAAGTCTCAGCAAGAAGCCCCATAGAGTCAAAGGCATTGTGACAAAATTTGTTTAAAAATGACTGAAATCTCAACAGCCTGGAGCTGGATGTTGGCACAGGAAACTGTTCCATTAGGACACTACTGGTTCATGTCATAGGGCCAAATCGGACATACAAGATTCCCATTGGAAGGATCCACTCCACTAATGGAAAAAATGGATCTCTGTACCTCACTTTAGAAAGGACGTCTCTTTCATTAAGCTGCAGCAGCATTCCCCCGGCTCCAGGCACAGAAGGAAGGAGGAAGCACATAGTGGACAATATGGGAACAACTAGGGGGAGGAATTGTGCATCATCTCCCCATGTTCTCAGCCTCTAGCTATATTATGTTTCCATACTCCACCCCACACTTGGTGGCAGACCCTTGAGAGCAGCCACATGCTATGGGAATCCTGCCAGCATTACTCAATATGAGTTATGCTGCTTGGAGACCCAGAGTCAACTCAAAAGAAAGGACTTTCTTGGGGACGGTCCTGATTTTCTGTGGATCCGTGGGGATGGACTGGCTTTACAAATGGCATCCACAGCCTGGTTCCAGGTGGAAAATCTTTGTGGGATGAGACAACAAGGCTTTTACATTTTTAATGCACAGTGAAATAAACCGGTATGGATCGACAATCTAAACCTGACCACATTTTGATATTGCTATAAGCAAGAGAATGATTAAGGCACTGATAGTGTCTACAGTTCCCTGTGTGAGCATATGGAAATTCAGCACAAAGAACCAAATTCTGAGGTAAATTACACTAATGTAAAGCCAAAGTAAATCTATTGATTTCACAGAAGCTATTCTGAATCAACACCAGCATAACTAGATCAAAATTTGGCCAAAAGTTGGTAATTTTCTTATCTTTTTAAAATGTTCTTTTTCCATTCAACCTTCATCAGTACTGGGCTGAATGATTTGACATACTTCTTAAGATACAGCCTTGCCCTTGTGAGTGTACCTACAACATCAGCAACAGCTAAAACTTTGTGAAGATTTGGACAAAGCACCAGTTCCAGAAACTGATTGAAGAAACAACCTTTTTTCTCCTCACCTCCTTAGCACTGGCCCTCACAAACTGACAGCACAAAGATACTGAATATCAGGAGACGCTCACAATTCATCTTTCAGCTTAGAGCACTAAATCTGGATGTGACGTGAAAACATAAGTTCTCAAATAAAATAACAAGCACTGTCAGGACAGAATGATTGAATTGAGCATTTTTTATTTCACAGTCTAAGGATTCTAGATAGTGTATAAAGAATTCCTACAAAACCTCATACAAGATCCCATGCTTTTAATGAGGTTTTGAAGGAAATTTCTATAGGAAGATTTAATAGTAAATCGGCACTCCTTGCTAAAGATACAAACTGGGAGCTACGTCTGGCATACAACATTTCTTAATAAATGCTATATAATGAAATCAGTGTTTTACCTGATAAGCGCTATTTTCCAACCGAAATGCATGAAAGTTTGTGTCTCCCAGTTTCCAGTGGTTGCCCTAAATTGATAATGTGGTGTAAGGAAATAACAGAACAGAAAAGAAATATTAGAAACCAGACAAAAGTATGTGGAGCAACACATCTCCCTTTCTCTAATTCATCTTTGCGCCAGTTTGCTGATGCTTTTGCAAAATTCAATCAAAGTGAAAGTCTCTTGGGTTCTGCGGAGGTAGAGAAAGTGGAGTGCAGAGAAGTTGAAGTGGTTCATAGATTCCAAGCCCAGAAGGGATCATCTAGTCTGACCTCCAGTGTAACACAGGCCATAGAACTTCCCCAAAAAATTCCTAGAACAGACCTTTTAGAAAAACATCAAATCTTGATTTAAAAATTGACAGCTATGGAGAATGCACTACAATTTTGGGTACATTGTTCCAATGGTTAATTATTCTTACTGTTTAAAATGTATACTTTGTTTCCAATCTGAATGTGTCTAGCTTCAACTTCCAGCCACTAGATCAGGGGTGGGCAAACTTTTTGACCCGAGGGCCACATTGGGGTTGCAAAATTGTATGGTGGGCTGTGTAGGGAAGGCTGTGCCTCCCCAAACAGCCTGGCCCCCGCCCCCTATCCGACTCCTCCCACTTCCTGCCCCCTGACTGCCCCCCTCAGAACTTCCCACCCATCCAACCCCCCCTCGTCCTTGTCCCCTAACCACCCCCTCCTGGGACCCCTTGCCCCTAACTGCCCCCCGGGACCCCACCCCTATCCAACCCCCTCTGTTCCCCATCCCCTGATCCCTATCCACACCCCTGTCCCGTGACAGGCCCCCATGGGACTCCCATGCTTATCCAATCCCCCTGTCCCCTGACTGCCCCCCAGAACCTCCACCCCATACAATCACCCCTGCTCCCTGTTCCCTGACTTCCCGTCAGGACCTCCATCCTTATCCAGCCCCTTTTCCAAGCCACTCAGAGCAGCATGTCCGGCAGCCGCGCCGCCCGGCTGGAGCCAGACACCCTGCCGTGCTGCTCGGCAGGAGCGTGCAACCCCACCACCCAGAGCGCTGCCTGTGTGGCAGATTGCCGGCGGGGGAAGGGAGGACAGTGGGGGAGGGGCCGCAGCTAGCCTACCCAGCTGGGAGGTCAAGGGCCGGGCAGGACTGGCCCATGGGCCAGATGTGGCCTGCAGGTCGTAGTTTGCCCATCTCTGCACTAGATCATATTTAACCTTTCTGTTCTATACTGAAGAGCACATCAAATATTTGTTCCCCATGTGGGAACAAATAGACTTACAGACTATGATCAAGTCAACCCTCAACTTTCTCTTTGTTGTGCTAAATATATAGATCTCCTGGATTCTGTCACTATAAAGCATGTTTTCTAATCCTTTAACTATTCCTGTGGCTAACCTCTGACCTCTCATGTATCAACATCCTTCTTGAATTGCGGACACCAGAACCGGAAACAGTATTCCAGCAGCAGCTGCATCAGTGCCAAATGCAGCAGTAAAATATCCTCTCTCTTCCTACTCGAAATTCCACTGTTTATGCATCCAAGGATTTCAATAGACCTTTTGCCCACAGCATCACACTGGGAGCTCATATTCTGCTGTTTTTTTCCAGAGTCACTGCTTCCCAGGAAAGTGTCTCCCATCATGTAAGTATGGCCTACATTCTTTGTTCCTAGATGTATACTTCTTACAATTTAGTCATATGAAAATACATATTGTTTGCGTGCATGCAACTGACCAAGTGAAATCCACACACTCCAACCAGTTCTTCACACACACACACACACTCTCTCTCTCTCTCTCTCTTTCCCTGCAACTGTTGTTCCAGGTGATGGTCTGGTAAAATCTGTCATTAAGATAGGAGTAAGTTTGATAATATTAACATTAATGGACTTTTGTATTTTTTTTTAAAATAAACCTTATTAAAGATCTGTCCTAACCAACCCTTTCTCTATATAAAGAGGGCTCCTCTCCAGTAGCCCTCCCTCAAAATGTAGCACAGAACTCAGATAACCACCTTCTCCAACAAAATACTTTATGCTAGTTTACAAAGTACTAAAGAACATGTCTATGTAGGACTGGAACTCTATACCCACCAGATTATCCCTCCATTATAGTCCCAAAACATCCTACTTTCATACAAACCAGAGATTATACCCCTGTCTCATCCACCATCCCATTACAGATCAAAACCACCACTGGACCCTCTGCACCCTCCTGAAATAAGGAGGATGCTATATTGTGTTCTTTTTATGTCACAATACAGATTGAAAATTACATACTCCCCACATACAGACTATTCATCTCTCTGTGCCCTGTCTACCTGACACATCAAACAAATAGAAGCCCAGTGCTAGTTTAAACCTAAGCAGATGGACTTTACAAAGATTGGGAAAACATTGAAAAAGAGATTGGTTTTCTCATTATGGCACTCATGACCAACCACAGTGCTGTAGTTCATGTACTTTACCAGAACAGAACTGCATTTCAAGTAACGAGTAAGGAAAATCCCTAGTGTATATGAAGAGGATATTTTGGGCAGAGGTAAAGCTGGCAATGAAGATTTAATTTCAAATTCCAGTATTTTCAAGTATTTAGGGGTTTTTTTTAACAGCATCTATTTTTGTGTATGTCTGAAACTTACTCTGTTTAAAGGTTTTTGTTTGTTTGTTTGTTTGTTTTTTGCCTGAAAACAAAATATGAACAAGAAATGACTATAAAGCAACAACCTTAATGTGGCAGATTGAGGAGCTGCTTGTCCAAAAACAAAGGCAAAACAAAAAAATATGATGTTGTGTCTGTCTGTCTAATACACACTGCAGGATTGTAATACAGGGACAATGGAAGCAACGTTGCAATTTTTTGATGTTACCAGTAAGTGTTGTGACATGTGCTGGTTCAGAGGAGCCAAACCACAATGAAGTAGGAAATGGGATGTGGGGAAAAAAATAAAAAGCAGTAAGGCAAGTCAGGAACAACTTTTTTATTTAAGGATTCAGCTAAAGATAGTTATACTGGTGAAGTACAATATTGTTTGCCCTGTGTGGTGCCCTGTATATACATGACATGTAATAAATCCTATTTTCGATTGAAGCTAGAGAGCTTCAACAGTTTGTACAAAAGCTGTTCTTGGCTTGTCAGCATATAGTCATTTTCTGGATTTATTGCAGCCTGTGCTGCATTCAGCTTTTCCCATTATTTGGTAAAGTGGCTAGAGTACTATCACTGGATAAGCAAATGAGTGCAGGATGAGGCACGGGTGACCTAATGAAACCCAATTTCTTCTCCTAGGGAACACTAATTGGTCTTCTTCATCTATTCAAAAACCCACTGTTTAAGGAGCATTGTTCTATATGAATATACTCTATGTTTTACTTCCAGTTTGATTTCTAATAGTATGTTTTTAAGTTATGTAACATTGATTTATAAAGGTTTTATTTTTAAGTAATTAATTGATTTGCTGAATGTTCTTCCTGACAGAGAAGAAGCCATATTCCTTCCTGGTGTGTCTCCAGCGTGTAGGGTATGTGTAGCTACATGCACAGTGAAAAACAAGCTGGATCCACAGTGCAGGGTGTAGCTATATGCATCAGTGAAAGTATCTGGCCAGGGGAGACAGCAGTGAAAGGCTGTACCTTTCTCCACTGCGTCCCCCTGCTAGAGCCTTTTCCTACAACCAGAGCCTTTCCCTGTGGCGGGGTAAGGCTCCAGTAGCAGGGAGCTGCTGGAGCCTTTACCACTGCCAGAGTCCTTACCTGCATCAGAGGAAGACTCCAGCAGCAGAAGGATACCAGTCTTTCCCTCTGGCAAGGAAAGGCTCTAGCCCTGGGGAGCTATCAGAGTCTTTCCCTGTTGCCACAGTCTTTTCTTGCAGCATGGAACACTGAGTAGAGAGCCATTACGGTAGATACTTAGGCACATCCCCTTCACGAATGTCTATATTCTACTCACATATGCCATACCTCACCACCTACACTGCAACTTAAACTTGTGCTGGGGGTTACCTGAGTACATACTCTAAAAACTGCCAAATGAAGTGTACAGTAGAGATGTATCCTCTGTTGAATCATAGACTCTGTTCAAATTGATGTCAGTGGGGTTTTACCAGGGATGGCTTGGCTCAGTGTGTACACGGTCAAATTCTTCCACATGGACTTCAATTATTTAAAATAAATCAAGTCTTGCATACTGAAGGATTGAGGAAAATGTGTTGCTATTCATACATTTCCTATTACATAAAAAAGGAATAGCTTTGATGGAATGTTGTTAAATATCGCATGCATGCCTACTTACTGTTTAAAATCTGCAACTGGTTTATATTTTATTTTTATTTAAAGGCTTTTGGTATATTCATAGTTGAAGTAATGCAAACATTCCATCCTTTTGGAGCCATTTTCTTTCCTCTACTTCCAGTTACACTCCCTGTAAGTATGCTCTAGAGGAGACAAATTATTATGTAAATGTATTTTGCAGTTTGGGATTGTGCTAAATAATTGCTAACAAAAATGTATTATTTAGCCCCAGGCTATATTACTGCATTAGAATTAAATGGTAACTGTTGCTGTTTCAGTGATGGTAAGAACCACCAGGCTGATGTCAACATCACTCTGAATACCATTATCATGGTCTCTGCAGTAATTTTATAACTCTTCCTTGTTCTTTAGAAGAAAGATGCAGAATTATTTATAATGTGATGAAATTTCAGGCTATTTTGAGCATGATACCATTGCAAAAAAATTACTTTTTCTCTTTCTATCACATTATTAATTACCCAGAGTATGTTAGGTTTATTAGAAAATATCTGCTTATTAAGATGGTTGATAAGACACTCCCTGATGTGCATGAATACTCATTACTGAAGTTTGCTTAGGTTATGCATCATTTTGACTGCATTTGGCAAATATACTTGTTTCCTGTAAGAAAAAGGTGCCTGTTGCAGTCAATGGAAAATATAACAACAATAAATCTACATGATAGAATTTCATCACTTTAAAGATCTGATTCTGATGGTTCTTGTGTGGGTTCTCAAAGATGGGCAAGTGGGGAGCTTTTCCTGTCTTTTGCTCATATGAGCAGGCGGCAGTCAGAATCCTAGTGTTTGTGCTCCTTGAACACAGGTATTAGAGGAGTTGTCGTACCATAAACTTTGTTAGCACTCCAAACAGAATAGAGTGGCATGAAGACAGAATCATATCCCATATCCCAGGCAAGTGCTGTAATCCCTGGGCTAAAATTGATAAGGTGGGCATCACTTCCTCTTCCTCCAACCATTTTGTGTGGAACAAGGCAGGCATCTAGCTCCTCAAAAAACATCTTAGGCGCCTAAGCCACCGGATTCCAGACACTACCTTTCCCTTTATTATGAGCCAAATCAGCTGGGAAGAATTTAATCAGAAAAATGTGAATGATAATTGGAAATTGTTTAAGTACACTTTACTAGATGCCTCAAAAGCCACAATCAAGGAAGAAAGTCATATTTGTTTTAAAAAACAACCCAGTTTACACGGTTAGATCTCTGTTGTACATCTTTAGTTTAAATTTCCAAATGCACTTTAGGAGTAGGCCCACATGCAGCACATTATAAATCATACTATTTGGAGGTTACAATTAATTGGATAATTGTGGCAAGATCCACATCTGTCAGCTTCTAGCCAAGTGCAGTTGGAAAAAGCATTCTTTGACTACTTCTGTCATCGTGTCTACTAGAAGTAGCTCAGGAATCAATGAGACCTCTGAATCATTAAAAGTAGTAAATAAAGGCAGACACATGTAGTGTGTCTTAAACAGTGTCAGTTATTATCATTGTCATTCCTTCTGGTTGCTTACCCTGGCTCACAACTAACAATATTTCTGTCTCATTTGGACTGAACTTAATAGGATTCATCCATGACGCAGCCTTGACTAGCCAGTAGGCAAGCAAAAGACCATACAATCTAAAGATTAAGAAACAAAGTTGATTTAAAATAAAAAATCCTAGAAACATTATTTCCCTTATCAAACTGAGGAGAACACTTAATATAATTAACACTAATTCATGGTCTAAATTTAACAAACCTCTGATCAGAATTTGGATGCTTATGTCTACAGTGGATGGTCCATGTAACTTTAATTTCAGTAAAAAGATACATCAATGTGGCTCAATCTCAACTCATTTAGAGAGCCATACCAAGTTTTTAGCACTAATCTTCAAGACCCTTCATGATTTAGATACAACTACCTCACAGATACTGCCTTCCCCTCCATTATGAGACAAATTAGCAGGGAGGAAGAATTTTATCAGAAAAATGTGAATGATTATTGGAATTCTGTAGGAACACTTTACTAGAAGCCCAAAAAAGCTGCAATCCCACAATCAAGGAAGAAGGATATATTCGTTTTTTTAAAATGACCTGGTTTAGAGGCAATTTGAGGTAGCTAAATATAATATTTATTGGAGAAAGGGGAAGCTGATAGTAAATAATATAAATCAGAAGCTAGGAATTGTAGAGAATTGAAAAGAGAAGCAAAGAGACACAAAAGGGAGAAATTTATGGCCAGCAGAGTTAAGGACAATAAGGAGGAGGGTTTTGTTTTTTTTTTAAGTATGTTAGGAACTAAAATAATCCTAACAATGATATTGGTCCTTTAGATGGAAATGGTAGAATTATCAATAATAATGCAGCAAAGGCAGAAGTATTGAATAAATATTTCTGTTCTGTATTTGGGGAACAAACAGATGATATAGGCATATCCTACAACAATACTCTTTCCATTCTACTATTATCTCAGGAGGATGTTAAACAGCAGCTAGTAAAGTTATATATTTTTAAATCAGCAGATCCACATACTTTGCATCCAAGGGTTTTAAAAAAACTAGATGGACTATTAACAGTGATTTTCAGTAAATCTTGGAACACTTGGAAAGTTCCAGAATACTGGAAGAAAGCTAATGGCATGCCAATATATAAAAAATGACCTGATTCATTATAAGCCTATCAATCTGACATCAATCCCAGGCAAGATAATGGACCAGATGCCAGAGGCCTCAATTAATAAAGAATTAAAGGAGGTAATATAATTAATGCCAATCAACATGAGTTTATGGAAAATAAATTCTGACAAAGTAACAATTTTTTTTTTTGCTGAAATTATAAGATTGGTTGATAAAGGTAATAATGTTGAGGTAAATACTTAAACTTCTGTAAGGCATTTGACTCGGTACTGCATGACATTTTGATTAAAAAAACTAAAACAATATAACAACAACATGTAACACATTAAATGGATTAAAAGCTGGCTAAGTATTAGGTTGTTAATGTAATTGTAAAGGGGCAATTATCATCAAACAGGTATGTTTTTAGTGGGGTCCCCCAAGGATTGATTCTTGGCCCTATGCTATTTAACATTTAATCAGTGATCAGGAAGAAAACATAAAATCATCCCTGATAAAGTTTGTAGATGAAACAAAAATTGGGGGATTGGTAGATAATGAAGAGGACAGGTCCCTGATACCAAATGATCTACATAGTTTAGTAAGCTATGTACAAGCAAACAATATGTGTTTTAATATGGCTAAATATAAATGTATACACCTAGGAACAAAAAATGTAATTACACAATGGGGGACTTTGCTGAGAAATTGTGATTTTGAAAAAGATTTGGGGGTCAGAATGGATAATCAGCTGAACAAGTGTTCACAGTGCAATGTTGTGATCAAAAAGACTAATGTGATCCTTGGATGTCTAAACAGGGAAATCTTGAGTAGGAATTCAGAGGATATTTTACCTCTGTATTTGGCATGGGTATTACTGCTGCTGGAACACTGTGTCCATTTCTGATGTCCACAATTCAAGAAAGATGTTGATAAATTGGAGAGGGCTCAGGGAACAGCCACAAGAATGATTAAAAGGTTAGAGAACATGCCGTAAGAGAAATCGATTCCAGGAGCTCAATCTATTGAACTCAAGAAAGAGAAAGTTGAGGGGTGACTTGACTGTAGTCTACAAATACCTATCTGGGGAACAATTATTTAATAATGGGCTCTTCAGTCTAGCAGAACAAGATATAATACAATTCAATGGCTGGAAGTTGAAGCTAGAAAAATTCAGACTGGAAATTAGGTGCAAATTTTTAACAGTGAGAGTAATTAACCATTAGAACAACTGACCAAAGGTTTGGCGGATTTTCCATCACTGTCAATTTTTAAATCAAGATTTTTCTAAGAGATCTGCTCTAAGAATTATTTGGGGGAAGTTCTATGCCCTGTGTTATATGGGAGGTCAAAGTAGCTGATCACAATGGAATCTTGGCCTTTGGAATCTATGAATGTATTACATACCAAGCCAACTACGCTCTCATTTGAGGACTTTCAAGGCTGGCTGGTCCTTTAAGGGGAGTCAGGCTCAGCCTCACTTGTGAAACAGCAATTAATCCCTAGCTGATCTGATGACTTAATTACAGCTAGTGATCCCAAGTACAAAAGGATCAGAAAGGACTAAAAGAGAGAAGAGAACTTAACAAGAGAAGACCCAGGACACAGGAGCCAGGGGAGTTCCCTCTCTCTAGGAAGGGCTTGGTGAAGGTAGGCTAGAGACCACCACTGGGAGCAAGTTATGCCCCTGTGGGTGGTCTGGAGACAGGGCTTATGAGGGTATGTCCACATGGAAAAAAAAAAAAAAGCCCTGTGACAATCTGTCTTAGAGCCTGAGTCTACAGACTTGGGCTCACGATATGGTGATAAAAAACAGCACCATAGATCTTCGGGCTCAGGCTGGAGCTCAGAGTCTTAAGCCTGAGAAGGGGGGTGAATTTCAGGGTCCAAGCTCCAATCTGAGCCCAAAATGTCTATGCAATTATTTTTAGCACTAAGCATGAGCCCGGATCAGTATACCCAGGTGCTGAGACTTGCTGTTGCAGGGTCGTTGGGTTGGGGTTTTTTTGCCATGAAGACACACCTAACGAAACAAGGAGGACCCTCAGAGAAACTGCTAGAGTCCCTAGAGAGGGGAGCCAGTGGGAAACCTAATAGGAAGAAGTGCCTCCTGGAAAAATCCCGGAGAGGCAGTGCTCAGTCAAAGGAGCAAGGTAGGAACTCTGCAGTCCCCTGGAGTAGGGATGAAGAGCAGGAAAATGCAATGCAGCCTATGAGGGGCTTGTTGTGTGACTTTGACTTTGTTATCCTGGCAAGAAAAAGAACTGAAAGGTGTCCTGGCTGGAAGGCTGGGCCACAGAAGACAGAAAAACAGACCATCACAGGTAAACAGGGAAATTGTCAACACATGATGCTGGAGATGAAGATCCGAGCAATGCCAGGCTCTGATGGCAGGGATACTATAGCAGTGAGGGTGTATGGCAGTATCAACTTACAAGGATACAAACTGGAAATACCTTCACTCTCACTACTTACAAATCCATAATACATGGCTAGAAATGATGATGAACATAGCTGCATTGTAGGTAGGACATCCTTTCAGTCAAGGACCAGAGTGTCCCTAGCCCTGGGTGCACAAGAGGTGGGAAGCTTCTCTTCTCCTTGTGAGTCTTCAAAAGGACATGGCACAGTAACAGTCCTTGGGTGATATGGTATTTGGAAATTAAATTTCAGGAAAAAAGATTGACTATGAGGATACTAGGAGGCTCAGGAAATAAGGTTTCATTGTGTCATTAGAACAACAGTAGGAATAATATCCCACTATCCCACTGCATAGGAAAGATAGGAAGTATGGCAAGAGACCACCCTGGCTTACCCAGGAGATCTTCAATGATCTAAAACTCAAAAAAGAGTCCTATAAAAAGGGGAAACTCTGTCAAATTACAAAGGATGAATATAAATAAATTCAAAATTCAAAAAGCCAAGGCACAAAATGAGATCAAACTAGCTAGGGACATAAAAGGAAACAAGAAAACATCCTACAAATACATTAGAAGCAAGAGCAAGACCAAGGACAGAGTAGGCCCATTTCTCAATGAGGGGGGGAAGACAATAACAGAAAATGTGGAAATGGCAGAAGTGCTTAATGACTTCTTTGTTTTGGTTTTCACCAACAAAGTTGGTGGCGATTGGACGTCTAACACAGGGAATGCCAGTGAAAATGAGATAGGATCAATAGTCTAAAATAGGGAAAGAACAAATCAAAAATTACTTAGACAAGTTAGATGTCTTCAAATCACGAGGGCCTGGTGAAATGCATCCTAGAATACTCAAGAAGCTGACTGAGGAGATATCTGAGCCATTAGCAATTATCTTTGAAAACTCATTGAAGATGAGAGACATTCCAGAAGACTGGAAAAGGGCAAATATAGTGCCTATTTATAAAAAGGAAAATAAGGATAACCTAGGGAATTACAGACCAGTCAGTTTAACTTCTGTACCTGGAAAGATAATGGAGCAAATAATTAAGCAATCAATTTGCAAACACCTAGAAGATAATAAGGTGATAAATAACAGTCAGCATGGATTTGTCAAGAACAAATCATGTCAAACCAAACTGATAGCTTTCTTTGACAGGGTTAACAAGGCTTTGTGGAAGTGGGGAAAGCAGTAGATGTGGTATATCTTAACTTTAGTAAGGCTTTGATACTGTCTCACATGAACTTCTCATAAACAACCCTTACTACCCTGTTTATGACAGCTTTAGGGTTAATGCCTCTTTTACCTGTAAATGGTTAAGAAGTTCACCTAGCCTAGCTGACACCTGACCAGAGGAACAATGGGGGACAAGATGTTTCAAATGGAAGGAGGGAAAGTTTTCGCTTTTGTTTGAAGTCTCAGTTTCAGCCAGAGTGAAAAGATCAAAGGAACAGCTCTATCAGAGTAGTAATTTTAGAAAGGGAATAAATAGATTTATGTCTTATTTTCTTTTACTTGTCTGGGTACCACTAAGGGAATTATCAAATTGAGCATTCTTGTTGTATTACTTTTTGCCAGGGGATACATCCTCTGTGTTTTGAATCTGTTGTCTGTGAGAGTAGCTGGTATGCTAATCTCTCCAGAGGGTCGCTTTACCTTTTTTTTTCTTTAATTAAAAAGCTTCTTTTTAAATTTACCTGATTGATTTTTTCCTTGTTTTTTAGATTCCAAGGGGATGTGGATCTGAATCGACACAGTGACTGGTGGGCGAGAGAGAAGGAGGGGGATGGTTAATTTCTCCTGTGTTTTAAGATCCAAAGTTGGTTTGGTATCTAAGTTACCAAGACAATTGTGAAGTCTTCGAGACTACCAGGGAGAAAGAGTAAGTGCTTGAGTAATGTAAGCTTAGAGGTGTCCATCGCAGGTCCCGCACCATCGTGTACCCCTAAAGCTCAGAGTGGGAAGGAACTTGACACAAACTCGGAAATAAAACCTATATGTGAGCTCTATGAATGGGTGCAAAAACTGGTTGGAAATCATGTCCCAGTGTACAGAGTTCATGCTGGAAGGCATAATGAGTGGAGGGTTCCAACAAGGAATCGTTTCTGGGGTCTGGTGTGTTCATATCTTCATCATTGATTTAGATAATGATAGAGAGTACACTTATAATGTTTGCAGATCGATTACCAAGCTGGGGGTGCAAGTGGCTTGTGGGCGCTAAGGATTAAACATTGAAATGATCTGGCAAACTGGGGTAATGGTCTGAAGTAAATAGAGAATTCAATAAGACGAATCAAATACTCCATTTTAGGAGGAAAAGTCAGTTTGCACACATTAGCAAATGGGAGAATGACTGCCTAGGAGGAGTAAGCAGAAAGGGCTGGGGTCATAGTCAATAATGGTCAAAAGTGTAACATGGGTGCTAAAAAAACAAAAAACATCATTCTGGGATGATTAAGCAGGAATTATTGTAAGCAAAGACATGGACGAAGGTAATTCTTCTGCTGCTACTCGAATGCCAGTTAGGCCTTCAACTGGAGTAATTTGTGTCCAGTTCTGGGGCCACATTTCAGGAAAACTGTGACAACTTAGAAAACGTCCAGAGAAGAGCAACAAAATATTAAGAGTCTAGAAACTATGACCCATGACTCGGAAAGATGTTGAAAACTTGGAGTTTGTTGATAGTCTGGAGAGAAAGACTTGAGACGGGACAGGTATAACAGTTGTCAAGTAGCATAAAGGTTGTTACCAGAGAAGGAGGGAGAAATATTTCTTCTTACTCTGAGGTAGTTCAAGAGAGCAACAATGGGCTTAATTGCAGCGCAAGGTGAATGTAGGTTGGACATTAAGAAAAACTTCCTAACTGTCAGGAGCTGCGTTAAGCACAGGAATGAAATTGCCTAAGGAGTAGGCTGTAGAATCTCCATCATTGGAGATTTTTAGGCAGGGTTGGACAAACACCTGTGCAGAGATGTTCTAGATCAGTGTTACCAAACTTGGGACGCGCGCGCTTGTGTAGGAAAGCCCTGGCGGGCTAGGGCTGGTTTGTTTACCTGTCCGTCTGCAGGTCCGGGCCGGATCGCGGCTACAGCTGGCCCGGTTCGCTGCTCCAGGCCAATGGGAGTTGCTAGAACTGGCATGGGCCAAGGGACTTACTGGTCGCCGGTTCCAGCAGCTCCCATTGGCCTGGAGCAGTGAACTGCAGCCAGTGGGAGTCGCGATCAGCTGGACCTGTGGACACGGCAGGGAAACAAACCAGCCCAGCCCACCAGGGGCTTTCTCTACACAAGCGGCGTCCCAAGTTTGGGAAACACTGGTGAAGATAATACTTAGTCCTGCCATGAGTGCAGGGGACTGGACTAGATGACCTCTCAAAGTTCCTTCCAGTTCTATGGTTGTATACTTGACCACAGAGAAGCTATGGCAAAGAGAGTCAGACAGAAAGAGCCAACAAAGGCTCATGCCTAGGACAGCATGAAAGAAAGTTCTACAGCCCACTGTAGTAATGGCTGCCATATACATTGGGCAAAATCCTGGCCTTATTGACATGAGCAGGAATTTTGCCATGAACTTTGATGGGGCAAAGATTTCACACATGGTCACAAACAAACATTTAAAAATTACATTCATTAATATCATGATGTAAGACTGAAGAAAATTAGTTACTATGCTCCTCATTTTTAGAGCTTCCAATCACCTGTAACTCCCATTGATTTGTAGGTACCCCACACTTCTGAAAATAAGGCTCTAGAAAGTCCATGTAGGCAAAACACCTATTGGAAGGGATTCCCACTAAGTTTCCCAAGAAGACAGCAGGGCGGGGAGGAAAGCGAGGAGTAGGAACATAGTCTCACCACTTCACTCTGGACCAGCCAGTGGAGTTAAGCAGGCATGGAAACACATGTTCAGCTTCACCTTGTAAAAGAATATGAGGCAAATGCTTCTGCAGTATGCACTTTCCCAAATACTCTTAGAGGCATTTCACCTGCCACAGGCACAAGGCCTCCATGACCTGCTATCAGGCAGGAGACCCTCCACATACATATCCTCCACCCCCGAAGTAGACTATGGCTTAAAGTCACAATCTTAAATATATGTAATGTTTGATTTTCTTAAGTGATTAGTATGTCACTAATCAAAATGAGAAACTGATTAGCAAATTTAATATCTGATTAGCTCTTTTCCATGACACAAAAGAATTAGTTATTAATCAAAACTGGAAGATAAACATAGCTATTCTCCCACTCAAACCAAGCACCTGCATTTTGTAAGGGGAAAAAATAATAATGATTAAAACCAATGAGTTAGAGTGCTTTGATTAATTCCAGGCACTGTTTTTCTAATCAAGATAATTATTACATACAATAACTCTTATAATGCATTTAACAGAGCAAGTGTGATACACCTGTACTTAATAAAGACTGCATCCTAACTAATTCTGTACCTGACCAATATCTAACTCTGTAAGATGCACTACATAGTATTTAGTTCCACTCCAACAACTACCCAGCTGGGTTGGTGATCTTGGCATCAAACAAGTCACTTGCCCTTTCTTAGCGATGTTTGAGTTTGCTCTTGAGACAAGGAAGAAAATGGACCATAAGGCTCTCAATGACTTGCAAAAATACAGGAAAGAAAAAAAGACCAAAAAAAAATCTGCTGGTGTCAAGACAGTTTCTTGGCAGAACTCAGCAAGAGGGCAGCTTTCAGTTGATTAGCTCTGCCCTCATAATTAAAGAGTCATCACAGTCAATGGGACTTACTTTAAACTGCTTCAGGAGTTAGATTCATCCATAAAAAATTTAAAATACATTTCAGCCAGAATGGTCACAGTACAGTTCTATGTTGTACATGTCTAATTTCTTTGAATTTAAAGTTGATGAGCCATACTCAGTCTGCTTTAAATCTTTATCTTTCTGCAATTCATTTATTCTATTACCATTCTGAAAACTATAATTTAGTAATTTCCACTTTCACTTTTTAATGCTCCCAAGGAAACATGCTCTAATGACTCCCTGTTTGTCATATTAGTTTCCAAAGAAAATTACAGCCAAATTTAACCACATTATGATTTCTGAGATATTAATTCTCACTGAGGAGTGAACTGAAACTTAAATTAACTCTTCTATATCTATGGCTGGCAAGTGTGCGTCAGTCAATTACATCACCATGTACATCGGCTATTGTGTTGGATAAAGCTCTTCTAGAACGAATCTACCTCAACCCACTGTGCTACTACCTGCCTATTCATCTATCCTACTGGTAGGGACCAAATTGTTCCATTCAGCTCCCTCCTCAAAGGAGTGAATCTGCCTGGCAAGAACACCTGGCTGCCCTGAGGTACATTCCTCTGCTCCCCTCAGTCACCCCCAATACTAGGGACTGTCACAGGTTCTCCCCCACTTCCCAACAGCTCAGGGAAAATCATCCTCCCAGCAAACATTGGTATGTTGGCTGTAGCTTCCAAACCCACTGTGGAGGGGTCATTAATGGTCCGTTTTCCCACCTTTGTATGGGGGGTTTATTTGTAAATATCTCAGAGAGATTTTATGACACTATTTGTAAAACATGAGGACTAGGACCTTTAAAATGGATAACAGATCCTTTTCCATTTGATATTACAGAAAAGGAGGATTCATCAGGAATGGCTCAACTTTTTCTTAAGTGTGATGAACCAATCACCATAAGGTTACTATACATGCATTCATTTGTAACATTTCCATTTCCATAATTGAATTCTAGTAGACCTTTTGTCTTATGAGGAATATAAACATAATCCCCAAGAATGCATAATAAGCATAATTTTATGCATTAAAATATAAACAAAATTAATATTATTCAGTCAAGAAAATCACTGTTAAATTTTCAATAAGTAAACCTCAATACAGAATTTGAATGCTTCTCTAGGCATCCCAGATCTATTGCTAGTCATTACATTTTGATTCTGAAGGAGATATAAAAGGAGGAAACTTGAAATTCTTAGCAACAGAAGGACATGGTATTAATTCATCATCGGGTCTTTTTTTAAAAAAAATATGAAATATAGGACATACAAATATCATAAATCTGTAGCTATCTGCATACAACCTTCACAGTTGCCAAAGGAGTAGAAGACAAGCCCTTCATTATAATAAGCACAATCTGCAACTACGTTAATTGAACAAGTAACTTCTCATCACCGGGATCAATGCATTGATGGAAAGACAGGATCCCATGAGCACAGTTTATTACACATAGAAAGAGGATGATACTGTCTACATATATACATATTTATGGAAGTCAGCACATCTAGTGGCAAAGCAATGAATATGTTTAAAAATTATATTTATCTGTATATGAAGTGATGAATATGTATATAAATTATATCTATATTACCTTGTTATACCATGCTGATAAGTCCTAATGGTTCACATTTGTATTCTGAAGTTTGTCTAGTTTAAGCTTACCCCTAGAGCAAAGTGTGATGGAAGCACAGGACATGAAATTCTGAAGTAAACTGGAAAGCTTGCTGTGCTCATTAAGCTCAAATTTTGACTGGCCTTGTGCAGAAGTACGTGGGGAGGCAGAGAGTACAAAGGCTTTCCCACCTTGTGTTACCACACAACAGCCAGATAGAGTTATAATCTTTGCAAAAAGCACTCCATCTAGCGCTGACAGCAGCATGCCCAAAGACAACAGGGTTAGGCTGTGGCCATGGCACTGCGTTCTGTATGAGCCAGTAGATGTAGCCCTGTACAGGACAGAGTACATGAGATACCCAGTAAAAGGATGTACACCATGGTGCCCTCTGGCTTAGGCTCCCCCAGAGCCCCTGAGGAACTGTGTCTGCAAGATGTCCTACTAGGTCAGTAAACCTCACCTCCAACACTGAGAAAGCTTTAAAGTCCAACCTTGCAGTACCATGCCAAATAGTCAAAATGTACTCCCCCTTCAATTTTGGTTCTGTGTTATTTTAAACTGAGTTCTCTGCATTACATTGTTTGCACTATACTGCATTACAGTGTTTGCAATATACTCAGCTGAAGTATGCTCAGATAACACCGCATGTCTGTCCCCCTAGGACACAAAAATGAATTTTCCATCTCTGGAGGCTATCCCAGTAAGAAAAGCTTGAATAAACAAACCTCAAAGCTATTTTACAAGCCAGTGCTGGTGCCTGAACTCTGGGAATAAACTGAAAGGTCTGGGTATATTTGTGCTGCACAGTGCTACTATGAATGTTTTGCAAATCAGAGTTGTTGAAGGTTTTTCACTTATTAAGCCTACAGTTAAGTTAGAACCATTATTATTACTTATTTTAATAATCTTTCCCTAGATCTAGGTCTCTAATTTTAAGTTGCACCATAGCAGGATTTAAAAAATGAAAAAAGCAAGTGGATGCTCACACCTCCGGATAGGACCCTGAATGACAGCGGTTATGGAATTTCCACTTATTTATTATTACTCAATGCCTTATTTCTCACATGATGGGCCCAATTGTTCCCCCTGGTGAAAAACCTCTAAGAGGAGTAAAAGCCCACCTCATGGAAATTCCTCACTCAACAGGGGAGAGTTGCTAAACTTTCAATGATTAGAAGGGTCTAACTGGAGACCTTATGGAGACATGAGCTGCCTACTCAGAGATACCAGGATAGAATCATGGGGAGCTGTAAATGTCCGCTGTTGGGGTTCGCCCCTCTCTGGGGCAGCTGGGAGCCAGGCCACCTCACTACATGGCACAACAAACAACAGTTCAGGGCTCAGACCCTCAGGGAGGGGCTGAGCAAACAGTTCAGTATATTAAGCCCAGGCCCTAGGTCAGGGCAGGGCAACAAACAACAGTTCAGGGGCTCAGACCCTCAGGTAGGGGCTGAGCAACCAGTTCACTAATTTTAGCCCAGGCCCTAGGTCAGGGCAGGGCTACAAACAACAGTTCAGGGCTCAAACCCTCAGGCAGGGGGTGAGCAAACAGTTCAGTAAGGTAAGGCCAGGCTCCTGGGCCTGAGCATCAGGGCGAGGGGGAGACTGCCACCCGTGAGTGGGGTGGCAGGGGGGAAGCAGGCCCCCCCACTTCTCTGCATCCCAGCCCGGGGCCTAACAATGGCAGGCAGCCTGCTGCTGTGTTAGTGGGGATCCTGGCCGCAACACACTGACATTGGTTCTGGGTGTGCTGCAGCCAGACAAGGGTCGGCTGCCCCTCGGCTACTTCTGACCTCCCCCTCTACCGGTACCTCTGTCTCTGCTGCATCTTCCGCTGCGTCATAGTATTCTTTCCCAAATCTGAACCTTAAAGACTCCAGAAAATGAGATACTAGCATGAATCCTCTAAGCTTAATTACCAGCTTAGATCCTGTAGTGCTGCCACCAACCAGAAATTCCAGTGTCTGGTACACTCTGTCCCCCAAAAACCTTCCCTAGGGACCCCAAGACTCAGATTCCTTGAGTCTCACAACAAAGGGGAATAAACCATTTCCCTCCCTAGGTTACCCTGGAAGACCCTTCTCCCCCACCAATTCCCTGGTGAGTACAGACTCAATCCCCTTGAGCCTTAACTAGGAAAAAAATCAAACAGGTCTTAAAAAGCAAACTTTTAATAAAAAGAAAGAAAAAACATAAAAATTGTCTCTGTAATCAAGATGAAATATTACAGGGTCTTTTAGCTTATAACAAATGGATGAACAGCCTTATCCAGGAAAAATACAATTTAAAATATTTCCAGCAAACTACACATTTGCACATAAAGAAAAACACAAAAAAAGACTATAACCACCTTTTTACTTACTCACTATTCTGAATAGATAAGAGACTGGAGCAGGGAGATTGCAGAAACCTGGTTTCACCTCTAGTCCTGTCCAGGACCCAGAGAGAACAAAGCCAAACCCAAAACCCACAAACAAAGGCTTCCCTCCCTTGAGATTTGAAAATATCTTGTTTCCTGATTGGTCCTCTGGTCAGGCGTTGTTTGTTAACCCTTTCCAGGTGAAAGAGACATTAACCCTTAGCTATCTGTTTATGACAGTGCTGCAGCCAGACTAGGGTCAGCTGCCCCCGGGCTACTTCCAACCTCCCCCTCTACCGGTACCTCTGTCTCTGCGGCGTCTTCCGCAGCGTCCCACACCATGGGATCCTCAGGATACTGAGCCAGGGGTAAACTGGGCAGCTCCTCGAGGTCCCTTCATACAGGCCAACCTAGGGGCTCTTCCAGCACCTGGTAGGCATCCAGGCTCCGCAGGTACGGCCAGTCCTCAGGTCGGTTGCAGGCGACAGGAATCTCCCCAGCAGGAGCTAAGGCACCAGCATCTGGTCTGTCCGGTGGCCAGGCAGCTTCTGAGCCCTGGGGCTGGGCTTTTATACTTCCTGCCCTGCGTCTTGATCTCTGGGGGCGGGCACAGGCTCCTGTGGCTCCACCCACTTTAGTGTCTGTAAGGACTCGTCCCTCTCTGGGGCGGCTGGGAGCCGGGGCGCCTCACTACAGGAGCCAAACCCTCCATGGTATCCCACATACTCCAGGTAGCATAATTATTCCAAGTGGGGGAGGTGGTGTGGATTGAAAGTTAAAGGTGGCTTAGAGCACCATTAATTGCTTGTGTGTTCTCAGTTTGTAAATCCAGTTGGTTCAGAGAGGAACAGCTGTGTGTACCACTGATACCTGTCTTCCCTGATACATCCCTTTTTAAAGGCTTTTCCATGTCTGGGGGAGGGGAGTGTTACCTACCTTTGTGACCCCCTTCTCGATACCTCTGATCTTCTCTATCAGTGCAAGTGGAGCATGTCATCTAACTCTCCAGACAAGGAGGCTAATTATTTCCTTTGAAGCTGCAATACTATTTTGTATTCAGCCACCCATGGGCACATGATGAATTCTCTCTATCACTTTCTTCCCAGAGACTGACAGATGAAATAGCATAATTCTGTACTTCATGACCAGCACTGATATGATGTGAGGTTATCCTTAAATGCTGATCTCACACAACACAACACATTTTTCACCAAAGTATTGGACCTGCCTTCAAATATTTTATATGCCTATATATACTGTAGCTGTAGGGTTAAACTGAGGCTGTGCTAGGCTGCAGCATCTCCCAGTAAAACTGTATAGTCCTTGTGCATCTTGGTCTAACTGAGCCAAACTTGTGCACCTTAAAACAAGATATGCAAAGTTTATAAGGCAGAAGTCCATGTACCATGGGAGTTGGTGCTGGGCTAAGTGTATGCAGCATTTCCCTGCATTTCCTGCTAATGGGTTTATTCCACAATCCTAAACTGCCTCCAATGCCTCCCCCAGTGCCAAAAGCCCCAGCTGTTTTCTTCCCAGCAGCCAAAACCTGCAGATTCACTCCTGACAGCTTCTATGATGCAGTTAGATATTGTCCATACAAAAATCAAAAACTGAAAATGAGGAGACAACATAAAATAGTGTTCAATATCAACATATATCACAGAGGCTAGTCTACTGATTATATTCTAAATTTTATAAATTCTAAATATATAAATTTTAAATGAAGCTGCAGATGAATTTCCAGTGTATTGCAACAGAGTGTTGTGGTATCCAGGAAGCTTGCCACAGAAGTTAGATCCAGCTTGCTACAGAGTACAAGGGGTCTTGGCTAAGATACATGAACTAGAAGCTTCAACAAGAGAACTGAGCCATCAAATATTTGACCAAAAGGAATACATTTGATGACATTTTTAACTTATCCTCCAGACAGCACACAGTGATGCAGAGTTTCTCTTTTTCCACCAGCTGTGTGAACTGTAGCCCAGCCATGTCCTTTATGATGAGGGCCAGTTGGCAAATGGGCAGAATTGCACAGAGAAGTTGGAAAAGAAAAGGTTTGTTGCTGCCACCTGCAGAAACCTGGGAGCATCAATCCAAGTGAGCTGCAAATCTCACAGGTACAGAATGGACATTCAATCACAGCTGCAGGATGAAGATGACCCTAGCAGAAATGCAACCAGCAATATTAGTAAGAAAGTTAAAAAGCAATTATATAAAAGACAATTTCCAGGAAAAAGTACAAATTTTTCAGCTGTTTCTATGGCCAAAGAGAATAATTTGCATTGATTTAAACAAAATAAAATATAGAAATTAATAACTGTCTTTGCAAGTAAAGGGCCTCTGAAGGACAAGATTTCTGTTAAAACAATTATGTATGTGTACATACATAATATGTAATTTCATCATGCATATATTTACATTTTGCCTACTTGAACCAATACACAAGTACCTGTTCTTTTTGTACTGATGCATGTATGTACGTGCAAGGCAATTTAGGTCTGAGTTTTGAAAATGTGGACTTTAATGCTTACTTGCAATAAATCACACTGATACCTCAATATCTACATGTTGGTAGATGTACAGATGTTTTACTGAGATAGCTGTTAGCATGAATAGTAGTGACCCACATACAATTTCTGCACATCACTGAAATAAAATCCTCTCATTGCAAATGACATTTTGTAACAGGAAAAATACATACTAGGGTGGAAGCACAGCATTTAAAATGAGTCTTTTAAATAGTCTTGGATTGCTTTTCATGCCACTTTGGTTGACAACAAAGTCGACATGCAGAGACAGAGAGCAAAGGCAATGCTCCAAAACAATTTTATTCGCTACCAGAAGAACTGTGTATTAATGATGCATAAATGTTTTCAGAAAAGAATTCTAAAAGCTTGTGGGCCATATGTTATCATCAGACCTGAACTACAGAATGCAGAAACGTGGCTTTATTTATATGTTTATGGGGCTGACAGCTGTCTCCACACATAATTTACTAGTGTGCTTCCATTCTCTAAAAAATCTGGATCTCAAGATACACATGCATACAGTAACTCCTAACTTAAAGTTGTCCCGGTTAATGTTGTTTCATTGTTATGTTGCTGATCAATTAGGGAATAAGCTCATTTAAAGTTGTGTAATGCTCCCTTATAAGTTTGGCAGCTGTGCCCCCCCCTCCCCGCATCAGCTCCCTGCTTTCCTAAGTTCCCTGTGCAGCAGCTGCCCAGCAGGCAATCAATTGCCAGCAGTTCAGCTGTCCCTCTTCCATACTACCATGTGCTGCTCCTGCCCTCTGTCTTGGAGCTGCTCCCGGGAGCATCCTGCTTGCTGTGCAGGGGGACTCATATCAGGGTGTCCCCCTGCCCTCAGATCCTTCCACCCGCTTACTCTATTTCCATAGATCAGGAGGGGGACACGACAGGGCTCAGGACAGAGGGAGCTTGCAGGCAGCAGCTGGTGTCTCAACTTCCCGATGTACTTAAAAAGGCAGTGTACTTAGAGTGAGGTCAGTGTACTTAAGGGGCAATGCGCATCTCTCTCTCTCACACACACACACAGGAACCAGACGGCACCTTTGAACGGATAAGGAACTCTTTTATCATCAATGTTCAGACATTGTCAAATAACCTCTCTGCTTCAGAAGAAGAACAGCTCTTGGAGCTGGCTTCAGATAGCTTCCTGAAAAAAAAATCTGAGCAAAATACACTGACGTCATTTTGGTTGAAGGTCAGCTCTGAATATCCAGCTCCATCAGACAAAGCTGTCAAATATGTTGTGCCTTTTCCCACCTCGTATTTGCACAAGATCAGATTCTCTGAGCTGGTTGGTATCAAAACAAAAAACCGAAATCGTCTTATTGATGTGGAGCCCCATCTTCATCTTAAGATCACAAACATCGAGTCAGATATCCCTACAATAGTGTTTGGTCAAAAGCATTTCCATCCCTTGCACTGAATAGTTTGGTTTGTACTGAAAATTTTTCAATACCAAAATAGTAAGTATTAAAACTAGTGCTTTCTTCACTAACCTAAGCAAACCAGTGTATTTTAATTTCAGAATATGAATTCACCATATATACACACACACACACACTGTTCTGCCAGACTGTTGATTTGCTTCTATTATTTTAATTATTTCTATATGTAGCTATTATTTCTATTAGAAGTTTTGTTTCAACTGTATGTAATATAATTTTGTATTTATTTCTAATAAACATTTAATCTACAATGAAACAAATTAGGAGTGTGTTATAAATATGTGGCTATCACCCCTTCCCCTACCCCAAATTATCTTCACCGGAGAAGGGGTATGACAGTAAGACAAATGTCTCAAAAGGGGTACACAACTGTTGTAAGTTTGGGAAACACTGCCTTGAATGCAGGGGACTGGACTCGATGACCTCTCGAGGTCCCTTCCAGTCCTATGATTCTATGATAACACTTTTATCTTGGTAACTGATAACAATTTCCCCTTCTCTCTCCCTTGTGAATTGGGTAGTAGTAGAAGCTGGCCAATCTGTAACAATCAAAGGCTAGCATTTTAAAAACATGCTACAGAATACAGTTCCTCTGCAGTACTATGTTGGACACATACATACTTTCACCCAGCATCAGGATTTGCAACTGCTGAGTATAATCTTAAAATTATAACTTTCCATATCACCTGGACATGGTCCTAGGGATGGCATTCGGTTTTCACAAAGCTTCCAGTAAGAGGTGATGAGAGATGTTACCAGGACAGAGCTTATCCTACCTTATAAGGGTATGTGTTAATAATTTTTATTAGTTTATATGTAGTGTTCTCCGTTTTCAGTTTTTACTGATTTTCACTGAAAAATTGCCAGGGTTTTTTTTGTTAAAGGAGTTTCTTTTTTTACTGATTTACACCCATTTATCACTCCACTCAATTTTGGGGTGGGGTACTAATTTTTGTTAAACACCAACACTTTATATGACTGTTGTGTCCTGCACTCTGAAACTGAAGCAGTTCTGCAGTGTAAAAAACACAGAACCCACACACAGTGCAGGTCAGAAGATCAAACAATGTTAATATCACGCTATGATCAGCTCACAAGGAGACACTGCCCACCTATTTCTTTGCATCTGTTTAATGCAGCACAGAATTTAAGCAATCAATCCTCCACAAATAAAGATAAGGTCAAAAGTAAACATGGGGCAAAAGCACAAATCTATGACTGAATACCAACAAGAAAATCAGTGCTTAGAAATTTTCAAGAAAAGTAATGATGGGAGTGAAGAGGACGCATTGTGCTGCAAATACTGCAGCAGTGAGGTCAGTGCTCGTGCTGACAAAATAAGGGGGCATGTCGAAAGCAAGCAACACAAGAAGCTTAAAGAAGAAAGCAAGTTTCAGGATAAATAGTCAATATCAGGAGCTTTAACTGGGCTTTAATGAAAGAGAAGACACAGCACAACTGTGTCAATGAATTTCTGCATGCTCTTTGTTTTGCTGGACAACCACTGTTAACTGCAGAGGGGCCTATTGCTGACTTTGTGAGACAATACTGTCCAGCAGCAAAAACCTTTCCTAATGCAGGACACTTCACTTGTAAGTATCTGAAACAGAATGATGATGCTTTAGTATCTAAACTGATGGAACAAATTGGTGGAAATGTGGTGTTTAGTCTGATTTTTGACAAGTCTCCTGATGCTTTGGACCATCTGATTCTTGGCCTTTTGTTTTCATTTCTTGATTTCAAAGTGCATAAACCCTCATTGTTTTGTACTGATGTGACATTTATCCCCTCTGCTGACACCTGTTCTGTGGACACAGCAATAACTGACATGTTTAAGATGTACCAACTAACTTGGGAAAATGTGGCCAAAACTAATACAGATTCTGCTTCCTACATGGGAGATTACACTCAATCAGAAACCAGAGCTTTTATATATTACCTGTCTCGTTCATCTGATCAACATTGCACTGTCAGCAACTACTGCTACAGAAGAAATGAAACACATAAAATCTTGCATCATTGGATTCTGGAGCATGCAAACAAGTTGAAGATTTTGTTTTACACAGTGCGAGACGAGTGCAGAGCTGACTGTCGTTTACCTACCCCTGTTGTGACACATGGGTGCTGAGCTTGTATTTCGCTGGCTGTCATGTAATTAATTCATGGACTGTGCTAATGTGTCTCCTAGATCATCCTGAATTTGTTGGTTCTAGAGCAGAAACTCTGAAGAGCCTGGCAAATAACCAAAATGATCACCAGATTCTGCACACCAAGGTAACAGTCATTGATGAAAACTTGGAATCACCATGTGACACACAGAAAACATTGGAGTTTTCTCTGACTACTGACAAAACGTTTTCCAATACAGACTTTTACCAGGTCCTGACAAGCAAAATCTCAGCTGAAATAAGCACAAAAGCTGGAAGAGAAACATACAGCAGGAAATCTGGATTTCTGGAAATCCTTCCAACCCCAGAAAACTAGAAAATCAAAAATGCATTCAAAACCTTCAACACAATGCTCAGAAAGAAATGGGAGACAACTTTGGCCCATAATTGGAACCCTGAAGTGTTTGGTGATGAAGATTCTTTTTGGAATGTCATCCCTTCCTCAAAGTGAATTTCGCAACAGACCATAACTGTTATGCCAGAATATTTCTACCATTTGCCACGAAAGATGAAATTTCATATGTGAAAGGGAAATTTACTACTTACATGAACATGCCTAACCCTGACAGCGTGAAACTGGATGTCCTGGCTTTTTGGAACAATCATCAAGACACACTTCCCAACTTCAGCAAAGCAACACAGTGAGCTTTGAGTGTACCTCTTGAATCTATTGATGCAGAGCACTTATTTTCAAAGTTGGACTACCTCCAAGACAGCAAGAGGCTCAACATGAGTGAGGATACTTTGCAGAAAATTATCCAAGCATACACAAACCAGTATTTCTGGAAAAACTACTAGCTCTGGGATATACAAAAAAAAATCTCTATACATAAAAAACCCCAATATCAATGATACTATAGTAAAATGTGTGTATTATGAAAGGGTATTTTTGTTTGTTTTTCTTTTTTCCCTGATTTTTCCCAATTTTTTAAAATTATTTTAACCCAATTTCATTCCAGTTTTAATGTCTGGAAAATAAATATAGAAAAATTCCCAGATTTACAAATGAAAACTGAAAACATGGAACACTATTTATGTTATTGTTTATCTGATTTGTTATATGTTTAGTGGACATTGTTATGAATAAAAGGAAGTTTAATCAAAGGCTATTAATAAAAATAAATTTTAGGAGACATCATTTGCTCCACATTTCCAGAGATGATGTATCCTAGTGACACTACTAAGTTCATAGAGTCAGACTAGTGATGGTGTTGCCAACAAACTCTTGTGGGAGCAGCTCTAATAAGCTTGAACAGGGGCTTCGTAGTAGTAGACAACAGTGTGCTCATTGGCAGTTCTGCAGTCAGGGATTGCAGCCAGGAGAGCAGATCCAGAAGCAAAAGCCTAAAGGGTGAAATTGTGCACTAGCAAATAACTATGTGCCACCAACTGCAAAGTGAAACTTACTAATGATTTATTATCAGCTAGAAGCCCACCATACAGATAGACCACAATGGGACACAGTGCCCTGAACAGACAATGCAGCAGGTATGAAATAAAAGGATGAGGGGAAAGAGACAAGACAGAGAAGATGCTGTTCTGGACCCTCTCTTTAGAAGCATCAGACCGATTCTGCTTACTCCACCCCATGGTCATACAATGTCCTAATGCATGGGAAAGGAAGTAGCATATGAAGAGCCAGTGCAGGGGATCTCCATAGACCCATTGCATGCCATGGAGTGGTGCACCATACAGTGACTTCAGTGTCAGTCTCCAATTGGTAACAAGGCAAGACCAATAGGTCCACAACTGCGTGCAGCAGGAGATCTGTACACAGATGGTCCCTTTTGTGCATGCAGCCTGAAGGACAATTTCCCTCACTTCCTTTGTAGTCCATATAATTGCTAGAGGAAATCTAGTAACCTTAACTTGTCATTCTGCTTACATATCATTTAAAAACAATTTTAAAAGCTTGCAGGTGTTTTATAAGAATACCTATGATTTAGAAAACCAAACACAAAATTTCCATATTAATTCAAGCTTGCACGTCTATAACTAATTAATCTACATTACTACAGTAGATTTGAGACCCTATCCAAACCGTGTTTCTATTTTTGTATTCCTATTAAAAATAGGAAATACTAATGCTAATACCAAAATAGTAATAAAGTAGAAAACTATAGTGTTCCCGAGGTGCCAAGATACTCAGCTAATTGGCTTGAAACAACAACAAAAGTTGACTTTGATTAACCTCCAGTCTGCTCCCTGTAGGCCTGATCCAAAGCTCATTAAAACCAACGTGAGTCTTTCCATCAACTTCAGTTTATTTTAATCAGGTCCCCTTTTTCACTGCGTATTCACAAATATATGAAAAGACTGCAAAGATCAACTAACTTTTTATATATGCCAGCAATAATTATTCTTGATTAATTTTCTACAGTTTGTCTTTTAGGAAAAAAAACAGTTTGTCTAATTATTTGTTAATAACCTGTAATTTTCAAATATTCAGTTATTCATATACCAAGACTCACTATAGTAGACCGTTCAAGCAATGAAAGAAGGAAAGAAAGAAACCTCTCAGGAGGACACTTGCTGGATGAGATACATGGGCACAAATCCACAAAGGGATTTAGGTAGAAATTTAAGTGCTGAGGGACTTTATGCACTTCTATGGTAAGTCTGTAATTTAGAAGAGGTTTTGAGAATCTCGGTAATGCCTAAATTTTGGACTAAGGCACCTAAAATGGAAGTTAGGTGCCTATATCCTTTTATGAATCTGGGCCCTAGTTCCTTTGAACTGGCTCCTTGCTCATGAACAGCAATCTATAGAGCACTGTCACTGAAAGCTGCGTAATATCTACACTGCATAACCAGAGAAAGCAAGTATATACTTAGGCTTGGTACTGGCCCACTCAACTGGGTAAATTTCACCCTTTGTTCTCAAGATACATATGAAAGGTTACAGATGTGGAATGTTTAATATTTCACACACATAAAATCTGTGTGTACATTTCCCCAGTATCGATGGCCAGGCGAAATCAGATGAATTGTGGGTTCAGCTATCCAGCGATAAAGAGAATATCTATTCACCATCACTGCTTTTTATGCCTAGAGTTGGATTTTAAGATATTTAAACCAAATTATGTTTCACAGAAGGAAGCTGATACTGAACTAGAAATTTCCCATACTATTTAGTGGGCCCATAAGGCTAGTCCTCCCCCATATGGAAATCTGAATGAAAATCAAACAAACAAATAGAACTATGCCTGTTATAACTTATTGTCAGACATACTGTACTTCAAACATTATTATTTTCTAATGTTAATACAAATATTCTAATGTTAATACAAATATAAAGTTAATTCTGATCGGTACTACACTACCAACAGAAGACTTTCTGTTGAAGGAAATAGTGAATTTTGGAGCGTAAGACTTAAAATCACTACCACCACAAGGAGGAGTCTGTGTACAATAGCTGTACCTCAAACTACTACACATACTATTCTGGCAAAAAATAAATAAAAGTAGAGGCAAACAAGGAAATTTTATGCTCACAATCTTTTAATTTCTCCCCAGCCAGATATGAACGTAACATAGCCATATATTAAGCAAAGTGTGCTTGTATATAAAGTTATAAAACACTATAAATAGTGAGATATCAATTTGCAGTATTGTTGTAGCTGTATTGATTCCAGGAAATGATAGAAACAAGGTGGGGGAGGTAATATCTTTTATTGGACTAACTCCTGCTGGTGAAAGAGACAAGCTTTCAGGTTGCACAGACCTGAAGAAGATCTTGTCTCTGAGATAGCGATTGATAAATACACAGAGAATAGGTGATAAAGATATCCATATGAGAAATTGCAGAGCCACGAGGAATTGAATTTTGACCTCATCCGTACTGTGCCCCCAATCCATCTTCACATACAATATTTCAAGCATTCCAGAAAAAGGGTGCCAACTGGGGAGGAATGTGGGGGAGGACAAATGCTCCCCTTAAGGTTTATGCACTTTTCAAAGCAAGGGCATAGAAACAACTGGGCCTTGATGGGGCATGTCCCATCCAATTAACATCCAAGCCCATCCAAAACTGAGCTTGTGTGAATGCTCTTGAATGGCAGCGGTTCGAAAGCTGGCCCAGGTCACATGAGCCACTGACTCTGCTGCCATGTTGTTTCTTCCCCCTCCTCATTCCCACCCAAATAACAGCAATGACAGAGGAAGCTGCATAGGCCAGCCTCCAATACCAGCAGTGCCTCTCGCCCAGGCAGTGAGCTCTTTCCCCAAGCTGGGGAATTAATGTCAACAGGGCCAGACGGTGATATAGGGGTGGGATCTCAAAATGCCCTGGCTCCCACTTTGGCTTGGCAGGTGCATAAATCATCCCCCTTCCCTGGGTTTACTCTTGCACACACACCCCATATACTCATGGCAGGGATGTCTGGCTTAACTAGTTGTTCTTAATTGCATATTTAAACTTTGATCTGAAAAAATTTCCCCCACCCCAGAAATACCTGACTTGGTATCACTGTTCCAAACCTTTTAGTAGCTTCTACGCAGCGATAATCTAAAAATATATGCATAACTACCAGTGACGCTGGTAGACCAGGTGTCAGCTCCTGCAAAGGTCCCTAGGTTTCACTGAATACTTACAAATGCATAACTGGAAATCAGTCTGACTTACTTCTGTGTTAGCATTATCAGAATAAATATTAGCTTTATAACAATGTATTTAGTGTTTAGAATTTATGGAATACTTTTATGATGCTGCACATATTAATACTACTTATAATGTCTGTATTCCATATTATAAGGTAATGTTTAAATGGTTTCTCTGTAACTGTAAAAATGATTAAGACTGTAAATTCCCCACAGTCAAGGGAAAAGCATTACCAAATATGAAATATTAGATCACCCCAGGAACTGTTACATCCTGTCCATCAGGAAGGACTACTGAATCCAAATGAACCATTTTTGAACAAAGACTGTCAGTTGTTTCCCCCGGTCACCATGAAAAGGTTACATGCAGGAGCACTTGTCTCATCAGCTTGAACTCGGAGGGGGTGGGGGGATATAAAAATCCCTAGCCAGAAGGAATTGGGGTCTGTTTATGCTAGCTGAACTGTGAGGGGCAAACATTCCTAGAAATAAGCAAGAAATCCCCAAGCTGCTTGGCTTGGGTTAGTCCTAAAGGACATAAAAGTTTGCTTGCTATAAAAGTTTCTATTACCTTTCGAATTTAAGATTGTACCACATTTGTGTGTGTGTGCGCGCGCTTACCTTAATCTTATAAATAAGGGTCTTATTTTTTTCTTAGTTAATAAATCTTTAGTTAGTTTATTACACGATTGGGTGCAGGCCTTGTCTTTAGCTTGAGCTCTGAGTACAATTGACCTGGGGTAATTGACTAGTCTTTTGGGACTGGGAGTAACCTGAATATTGTTGTGATTTTTGGTGTAAAGTGACCATCTATCACATATTGCACATCCCTAAGTAGCAGGAAAGACTGGAATACCCAACAGGACTGTCTGTGACTCCATGATACGACTGTTGTAGTGCTTTAAAAGTTCACACTTGTTACTGGGATGGTAAAATCTAATTAAATTATAGAATGTACAACCAGTTTGGAGCTTCTGCCCTGCCTTTTGGCAGTCTGCAATGAAGTTGGCACTCCCACTCGTGAGCTACACCAAATAATGCTGACTCCAACTACCAGAGAAAGGTTTCTTTTTCCTCACCACACTCAAAATGTGAAGTTTTCTCTCCAAAGTACACTGGTCTTAGGTGCAGGACAAAATTTAATGTCTAATCTCTCTCAGTCCATCAGAATGCTTGATAAAGATCTTATAGGTGTTTATCTGTCTGAGGGACTGGAGCAAATTCGGTTGTATCTTAGGTCTTGACTGTAGACAATGGATGGTGTGACGTGTCCTGGATAGAAGCTGGAGGCATGTAGGTAAGTATAGTGGTCAGTAGGTTTCCGGTATAGGGTGCTGTTTATGTGACCATCACTTATTTGCACTGTAGTGTCGAGGAAGTGGATCTCTTGCATGGACTGGTCCAGGCTGAGGTTGATGGTGGGGTGGAAATTGTTGAAATCCAGGTGGAATTCTCCAAGGGCCTCCTTTCCGTGGATCCATATGATGAAGATGTCATCAATGTAGTGCAAGTAGGGGAGGGGTGCTAGGGGAGGAGAGCTGAAATGTTGTTCTAAGTCAACCATAAAAAAAATGTTGGCATACTGTGGGGCCATGCAGGTACCCATAGCAGTGCCGCTGACTTGAAGGTATAAGTTGTCCCCAGATCTGAAATGGTTGTGAGTGAGGACAAAGTCACAAAGCTCAGGCACTAGGTATGCTGTGGCCTCATCAGGGATACTGTTCCTAACAGCTTGTAGTCCATCTTCATATGGTGGTCACAACCATGGTGGCCAGGATGGTGTTTTCAGGAAGTTCACAAATGCATTGGATCAAGTATCAGGGGGGTAGTCATGTTAGCGTGGATCTGTAAAAAGTGACAAAGAGTACTGTGGCACCTTATAGACTAACGGAAGTATTGGAGCATAAGCTTTCATCGGTGAATACCCACTTCGTCAGACGCATTGTAGTTTCCTCAGGAAGTCGGTGGTGTCTCGAAGATAGCTGGGAGTGCTGATAGCGTAGGGTCTGAGGAGAGAGCCCAAATAATCAGATAATCCTGCTGTAAGAGTGTCAATGCCTGAGATGATGGGGCATCCAGGATTTCCAGGTTTATGGATCTTCGGTAGCAGATAGAATATTCCTGGTCGGGGCTCTGGGGGTGTGTCTGTGTAGATTTATTCCCATGCTGTTGCTGGGAGTTTCTTGAGCAGATGATGTAGTTTCTTTTGGTATTCCTCAGTGGGATCAGAGGATAATGGCCTGTAGAATGTGGTGTTGGAGAGTTGCCTGGAAGCCTCCTGTTCGTAATCCAACCTGTTCATTATGACTACAGCATCTTCTTGGTCAACCCCTTTGATTATAAACTTCAGAAACAGACTTCAAAGAGAAACAGCGGAATAAAAATTCATTTGCAAATTTAACACCATTAATTTGGGCTTGAATAGGGACTGGTAGTGGCTGGTTCATTACAAAAGCAGCTTTGCCTCTCCTGGAATTGACACCTCCTCATCTATTATTGGGAGTGAACTACATCCACCCTGATCGAATTGGCCCTGTCAACACTGGTTCTCCACTTTTGATGTAACTCCCGTCTCGCCATGTGTCATTATATAATGCCTGCACCTGTAACTTTCACTCCACGCACCTGAAGAAGTGATGTTTTTTACCCACGAAAGCTTATGCCCAAATAAATCTGTTAGTCTTTAGGGTGCCACCGGGCTCCTTGTTGTTTTTTATTTCAGTGGAACTAGACACAGTAGTGAAGTTAAGCACTCTCTTAAGTCTTTAAATGGTAAGGCTAAGGCCCAGATTTTTGAAGATATGTAGGGATTGCTGTGCTCAGCATAGTAATGCCTAACTGATGTAGGAACCTATGTCTCATTTTTAAATGTGATTTAGGCACTTAGGAGCCTAAATACTATCAGTTGCCAATAGGATTTTGGTTTCTAAATACCTGAATTCCTTTTGGAAATGTGATTTAGGCTCTTAAATCAATTAGGCATTGCAATGCTGAATGCATCAACACCTTTAAAAGCCTGAGCCTGGGTGTTCACTGTAATAATCATAGGTATGCACATTTTACAGATGTAAATGAAGGTTGACAGTTTTTCTTTAAATGAATTTCCCACTGAAACTCACATTGGGGCACTACATATTTTAGTGGTTTATTTCCCCCAATAGAAAATCCATTTCACAACCATTTAATCCCTCCCCATACCCTCTAAAGGCTCCACATCATAAACAGCATCCTCTAGTAAAGGAGACTTGAATGGGGATCCCTTTGAGCCCATCAAAACCAATCTTTAATGTGAGATGGAAACCAGAGTTGAGTAATGCGAGACGCACACTTTCCCACAAGGGCTAAGCTGGCTGCTTCTATGCCATTCTCAGTGGATCACATTACATTTGAAAAAGTTATCTGTGTGTCACAATAATTATGAAATATGAGCAACACTACATGCAAATTCCTTTAACTTCCCTTTTTATAGTAATATAAAAGTTTTTTTAAAAAGAGAGCGAGAGAGAGAATTGTCATGTGTAAATTTAAAACCAAGGAGGGGTTAAAATCCTGCATTACATGGATTTAAACATAGCTTAATTTTGAAAGGCATATGAGCATTTCAATAAAAGATTACTAACATGAAGTTAACATCAATTTTTCTCCAAAAAATTAGTAGTTAGTTGCACAATGCAAATGATACCGGTATGTAAAATTGATGTTCATAGAAAACCACTTAAAATGCCAGGTTAAAAAACACAATTAATTTAGACATTGAAATTGCCATCTTTAACTGAGGTTTACTGTGCATAAATATTGTAGTACATGGGGTCCTCTATGAATAGGTCTCAAAAAATATTATTAGTGCTCAGTTGCTTCTTTGCATTCTTAAACTCATCACATGAATAGTGCCACTGAAGTGAACGGGTTACTTACCTGCTTAACCTTAAGCAATTAGGACCCAATCCTAAACTGAGAACATATGGACTCTGCAAGAACACAGGTCTACTGACAGTCAGGTATTAATGGGGAATCAGATGGATGATGGACATGTTTGAAGTGATGTCTCTCTTTCCCCCTCTCCATTTTTGATGTTGTCTGTTGGAGGAGTTAAAGAGCTGTTCTACCCTGCCAAGTGACTTTGGCCAAATGCCAAACATGGATCCTCATGATATTGTCTCTCAATGATTTCCGTCTCTGATGATTTGCTCAGTTTACAAGTAAAATGATATTTTACTAACATCAGCTAGCCCTGCAAACTGGACCTAGTCTCTGAGGGCAAATATGATGCTGAATACACACAAAGAGAGGAGATCTATTGATTTAGAAAGTGTTATTTTTACACAGTTATTTTTAAAGTAAATATCTCACTTTAAAGCCTTTTGTAAACAACTGATTTTTGTTAAAAAATATCGGTCGGGCTGCAGGAGTGAGATAGCAGCAGCAACTATATACTCCATGTAGCTTTATCTGCAAAAAGTAACATTCTCCACTGACAAGAAGAAATCATGCCATGGGATAGCTGTGAACTCTTAGCTTCTTCTCTAAATGAACCTGGCAATCCTCTACCTCTTCTACACAAAGGATGAAATGAATATTTACTCCAATAATCAGTTCCAAACTAATTAGGAAAGGAGGATGGACATGAAATGAGCCGTTGGAAGACAAATACTAATATGCCCCAGCCAAAGGTTTCTAGTTGAAGGAAAATAAGACCCCTTTATACTTAGCAAAAAAAAAAAAAGGAGGAAACCAGAAAACTTTTCTAGCTGTATAGTGAGATTAGCTATACTTCTTGTCAGTACTCACAAGTTCAGTCCTAAAAGATTATTTGACATATCATTCAGTAAGTCATTAAACATGTTTAGTACCAAAACCCCCTGTCATAAATAGATAGCTAAGGGTTAACGTTTCTTTCACCTGAAAAGGGAACCAAACACCTGACCAGAGGACCAATCAGGAAACCGGATTGTTCAAAGCAGGGGAGGGAACCTCTGGAGGTTTTTGGCTTTGTCCTTCTCTCTTGTTTCTTTCGCTATGAGAGAACAGCTTTTTTTTTCTATCTCCAAGCTTCTTGCTACCTGCTGTTACCAAGATGTGAGATACAAAAGGAAAAGCAATAGGTTGATATTGTAGTTTGTATTTACATGTGTTGTACTTTGCTGCGACTGGTTTAAATTGGATATCTTTTTGAATCAGATGTTTATTCTCTATTTCTCTTAGATAAGCAAATGCCTCTGTAATTGATTCTTGAATAGCAGAGTTTATATTCTATGTATTTTCTTTCTTTTATTAAAGTTCTTTTTAGATTGTTGGAGGTTTTCTCTCTGTAGATTAAGGGCAAAGGGAGGATCTTTTGTGTTAGATCTAACGAGGGTAGCTCAGCCGCACCACGGATGTTTGTGGAGGGGAAAAGAGAGATAGATCATCTCCTGTTTCCTTGTATTTGGGTTTGTCTCTTTGTGGAATAAGGAGACATGCTTCTTGGTTTGTGAGTAAAGAGATTGCATCAGCTTCTTCAGGTAGCCCAGAAGAAAAGTCGGATGGGAGAGGTAAGGAAGGAAGTGGAGGATTCTTTGGCGTAGACTCAGAGCTTCTGAGTCTCGGGTCCCCCCAGGGAAAGGATTGGGGAGACCCGGGAGAGTTGATCAGGTACTCCGAATCCTGATTGGTGGCAGCGAGATCAGATCCAAGCTGGTAATAAGCTTGGGGGAGTTTCATGCTAAGCCCCCAGATTTTGGACGCTAAGGTTCAGATTTGGGACAGAGGCTTATGACACCCCCCCAAACAATTAACTGAACTGTTTGGAGGTTATACATGTGTAAAATGATGTTACAGTGACAACTGCCATCTAAAAGGTGGACAACACCAAAAAAGGTGGATGACAAATATAAGACACTAATAGCACGGAAACAAACATATTGAGACTGCATTTTTTTACTCTTATAATATAGGGATACCAATTTCCACACCAGGTTGCAGAACAATGTAATTTAACGAGCTCTGGAGCTGACAACTGAGAAGGGGAAATATTAACAGAAACCCCATCACAACCTCAAGCTTGTGTTAATAATATAGTAAGCATTCAAAGTATAACATCTAGTGATTTTAAAAGAGTAGAAAAGCATCTACAAAAATTACTTTTTAAAAAAGCATTATATGCATACCAGATAGCTTTCTTCATCATTAATAAATAATAAAAGTTCCTTGTGTGCATTTAAAAGTAGAAATTGTTGGGACAGACTTAAGGGTTGGTATTTTTTAAATCTACCTTAGGTTCCTTACAAATAACTATCACATTGGTGTATAAGCTATATTTATAAAAATACAGTGGGAGTTTTTAAATTCATTGCTGGTTATTTTGGTGATGAGCATTGCACTGTTGAGAAACTTATGAGGTTGATATTAAAATTAAACTGTTCAGACTCTCAGACCCTGCCTTCATGACACTATGAATTGTTGTTGAATTTTTAGATTTTTTTGAGCATCCAAGATTTTTGAGTAAAGTAGTGAATGGAATTCTCCAAACAACCACATTCAGAGGTAGACCCCAGAGCAGAAAAATCAAAATATTAAAACTTCCCACAGAACAAAAAGTTCAGAAAAATTTAAATTCAGAAATAACATTTAATTGCAGTACTTTGAATCCAAATGAAACATTCTGACATGGGTTGATTCAACATGAATCTCTACACCTGCCTGAGCTACCACTGCGCTTCATGGGAGTTGTAGTTCTGAGTCCTGCATTTCCAACATTCTCCCCTATGGGCCCTAATGCATGGTGGTCTCTCCCTGTGATTGAACCACTGCAGGGACTCCCATGAGGACTCAGACTTTGATGAAATTCCATTTTCCATGAGGAAATGTTTCATTAGAATGCCTGAGACCAAACTGTTATTGTTTTTAAAACAATTTTTTCAATTAAATACCACATGCCCTTTACAGTAGTTGGGCAGCTGATTTTTAATAAGCAATAAGACATTTTCTCCAGTATATGTAAAGACAGTCTGGTACTCTCACATATTCTTAGAAAATATACCTTGGTCAGGGTATTCTTATATAACAGAATTCTTTGTTCATATTAATAAGACAGAGATGTGAACTCCAGGCCTGCAGGTTGGATCCAGCCCATTTGACATACTGGGCTCACATGGCGCATTTAAATTCATCAGAATCTGAGCCTTCATCTTTTTAATTAAAATAATTTTCTAGTGCATTGGAATTCAAAAAAACTCTGACTTTTAAAGGGTGAAATAAGTATAAGCCAATACAGTGTCCTGTTTTTGAATCTGCAGAGAGCCACTGAAGCCTCATCTCAGGGTTAACAGCCTAATGATAATACTTCAGATATCAGCATCAACTATTTAATTGCTGAACTTTTTGGCAGATGATGCCCCTGGGATAGAATGATTATAAATATTCACATAAAGAATAAATGTGAGATGTGTCTAGTTGTTTTTGGTACGTATCAAAGCTAAAACTCCAGATTAAAGAGGCTGCAGGATTAATGTCAACTACCAGAAATTTAAGCAGAAGTGCAATGCATATGTTCCAGTCACTTAGGCTTTACATTGCCTTTGTTCCTTGAAAACTGATTTTACATTGCATTTAGTGCCAGAATGAGTATTTTTTCTAAATGATTATTTCATCAATATAGCAAATAATATCTTAAAGACTACCAAGTGAAGAATAAAAGCAATAAATGTGCTCTAGTTTAAGTCAAATTAGTATGCTGCTTACCTAAAAAATGGAGCCTTGAATCAGTCCACCTGGAAATACACTTCTTTGCATTAAGACAGAGAGATCATTCTGCCTCCAACCAAGCGAAGTGACAGGAACAGTGAATGCTACCACAGGGTGGGAATTCTTTTGAGATTACTAAAATGTATGATTAAAAGATGTTACACCTGATTCCTTATTACCTTAGTCACAAGTTTTATTGTATTCTAAATGGAGTCATGTGTCTCTATCTACTTATACATCAAGCAACACTTTTTTGAAATTATTCCTTCCAAAAATCACTACTTGTAAAACTAAACACTGTAGTTTCAATTTCAAGCCTGCCTCTGTGTACTGACTTGACAGAGTCAAATTTTATAATGAGAATGCAATTCTGAACTATAAAAACAATACCAATGTGACCTGGATATTTCTTTTCCAGATGAAAGCAGTTATTTTCACTAAGAGGCACAATGATTTAAAAAACGTTTTAACTATTGCTTTTGCCTCTGTACTTGTACATCACTGGTATAATTATGCTAGTAGGGAATTTGATTGCTCCAAGAAATATAAACATATAAACTTCAGTTCATCCTTTAATATATGTTTCAGTTAGGTGCAGTTGAAAGTACATTTCCACAGACTGACCAGAATCTGGTCCTTAGTAGTACCCTAAATAGAAAGCACAGACATTCTAATTATTTTTGGTACCCATCTGGCACCATTCACATCAGTCATGGATTTCCTATCAGATGGTCTCAGATATTTAACTATGCTTCTCTGTGCAGGATTGAAGACATGCATCTTACACCAGATAAAAGTTTTTTAAAAATTCTCATGAGACTAGTTGGCTCATGTGATTGGTAATAGAAACTTTCACTGTTAAGTTCAAATCAGGCCTGGATTGTTAATGAACTGAATCTGTTACCTGTTGTTGCCTAAAGAGTGGCAAAGTCTAGTTCATAGCAGACAGGGGTCCATACCAACTGGTAGTAACTGGCAGCCTTGTTAGAGGCCTACTGTTGAAGAAATGAAGCCAGAAGGTCATTCATTTTCCATTCCCCAAAACAGAGTAAAAAAACCTGTAACAATGTATTGAACGAATGTTGATTTTTTCAGTTTTCAAATTGTCACAATCAGATCACTCTTTTCTTCAATTTGTTTGTATTTTAAGTTATTTTCCAAATAATGTCTACAAATAATTCTTGCTCTACAAAGTTTTGTGAGCAGGTCACTGATTTTTTTTTTTTTTAACATTAAAAATTCAACTGCATTGATCGGTCTTAATTGGATATGTTCAAAGCAGTTCCCTGACTGGATGATTGTAGCCTGGTGTACAGCAGGAAATTAGGTCAGTATAAATACATCACAAAGGGGTTTGAAAAAGCCACACCTGAGTGACACACTTTAACCCCCAGTGCAGACAGTGCTAGGTCAATGGGAGAATTATCCCATCAACCCAGCTACTGACTCTCAGGGAAATGGATTACCTACACCAGTGAGAGAACTCTGCCTGTTGGCATAGGTAGTGTTGTCACTGAAGCAGTATAGTTGCACCTCTGCAACTGTGCTGCTGCAGCATTTTAAGTGTAGGCAAGACCTTGCAATACTTAAATTTACAAATTCAAAATTAATTCTGTTAAAACTGGCCAGCATTTCCTTCAAATTTGCTATTTCCAAAATTCAGATGAGACACACTCCACATGCAATCATTTAAAAATTCAAAAGTACATTTGTGTGATTTTTTGGGGCTATATATTCCCAGATATATAGCAAAAACAATTACACAGCATAATGCAAGTAATTAAACAACGGATGTATGTTATACTTTGCTAAAGAAAGTAAAATCTGATTCAGAGTATACATTGTGCCTAGCAAGTTACAACTACTTACATGCTTCCCTTTGTCACTTTTCCTACCATACTCTCTTTCAGTCAGTCAGCACATCAGCTGTATCATAGTAGATTTCATCAGGTTTAGGGAGATGCAGTGGATTAAATTCCAAGGTGACATGTATTGGAGTATGAATCTAAGGGAGTCTAAGGCATTGTCTACACAGGAAAGTTTTCTCAGAATATGTTTTTACACTTAAACTAATGTGGAATTACTATAGAAAAGGCATGTGCCCACACAGCTTTGTTTGCACTGGCTTAAGCTACTTCCTTTGTGAATTATGTGTCCATAAGGCTCTGTGCTTTTTTGAAATAACCACACAGCCTTCTAGGCAGATATTCTAAAGTATAATGTTCTACCGCCAGGCTCTATGCATTCTGGGATTTTTCTCATGATGCATTTGAGGAAGCCAAACAAGACCTATTGGAATTTTGGGACTTGGGGCCAAACCAAACAATTCCAATGAATCATCTCCTAGCATTCCATAATTCATCTGGGTTTTTCTGCAAAACAGTGCGATTTTCAATCTGCTGTCGGGCGCACAGAGAAAACTGTTCATCTTTGCTATTTTGACTGTCATTAATACACTAGGCTGCTCCACATGTATTGGCAGTCATGCAGGTAAATGGCTTTGGATGGGTTAGAAGACCAAGACAGTGCTGTTGCTGCAATATGGGTAAAGGAAGGAGGATGAAGATTAAATCAAGCAGTTACTTCTGCAGGAAATTTTCCAGGAGCAGCTTCACTCAGTAGAGCGCCACTTCTGTGCACAGCCAACTAGGACTGACTAGTAGGACAGGATAGGAATGTAGACCCGTAGGGGCAGCAAAACTTTAGAGCGAGTAAGATTATTTTCCTAGAAATCTGCCCAGAGCTCACTCCAGAGCTGCAGCAGCAGAACACCAACATGAAATTTCTCTTCAGCATAGAGCAGCATGTGGACATCATCTGGACGCTAATTACTCCTGTTTGCTACTAGCCAGTAGCTAAGTAGTTTGTTCTTCATGAGAACAATTGATTTACGAATGCGTGGGCTGCTACAGAGAAAATGCTGCTGTACCAAGTCATAAAGTTTGTCAATGCACAAGTTAGAGAAACCACTATGGATATTAATGGTGTTGTGATTCCTTCTGTTGTTCTGAGACACATCTTACTTTCTGTTTCCCCAGGCTTATGAAGACTTATATTGCATACTTGGACAGGAGATACGAGCTGTTTAACTATAACCCAAGTAGCTACAGAATGACTGTGGAGCATCCATTTGGAAGACTGAAGGGAAGGTGGAAATACCTCACAACAAGGCCACACGCTTGCCATATTTTGCACATCTGTGAAAGCAACGGGGAGATCCTCTCTGATGGCTGGTGGGCAGTGGTGGAGAGACTTTCTGGATGTTAGTAGCAGCCAGAGAGGGTGCCTCTACATGGTGTCCCAAATGGTCTGTGAAAGGGGCTCAGGGATGTGTTGTGCTCCTACTTTGACGCCAGGGTGAAGTGGTGGAAAAAGGAATGTGGCTGTAACCAAGATAATTAATGAAATGTGTTTGAGTAAACATTTTATTAGAAACCGAGGTTATTAGGAGGAGCTCTACTCTCAATGAAATTTTTCAGCAGAACTTTTCATAGTAATTGATTCAGCACAACAGCACAAACTTAAAACTCATGGAACTGGTGCAGAACATGTTTTCTTTGTCCAGGGGGATGGGTAGACTGGCATGGGAAGGGCTTGATATCCGGGGGACTGTAACGGAGCTGCTAGTGTCCTGTGTCCTCCACAGGGTTCAGGACATTGCTAGGTTGGAGTGCTGGTTGGGAACATAGTGCCACAATGTTCTCCTGCAGAACTGTTTGCTTCTGCATCATTTCCAGCAGACAATGCAGAGGGTCTGATTTAAAATAACCATGAGTGTCTTATACATTTTCACAAAAAGAACGGAGTACATGTGGCACCTTAGATACTAACAAATTTATTTCAGCATGAGCTTTCGCGAGCTACAGCTCACTTCTTTGGATGCATAGAATGGAACACACAGCCCTCGAGGAATTCCACCGTGATTTTAACAATTTCCATCCCACCATCAACCTCAGCCTAGACCAATCCACACAAGTGGTCCATTTCCTAGACACTACTGTGCTAATAAGTGATGGTCACCATTAAACACCACCCTATACCAGGAAACCCACTGACCGCTCTATACACCTACATGGCCTCAGCTTCCATCCGGAACACACCACACAATCATAGTTCTACAGCACGCTCTGAACAACCGTAGTTTTGCTCTCCACCCTCAGACAGAGAATAAACACCTACAGATCTCTATCCAAGCTTCTATAAACTACAGATACCCACCTGTGAAGTGAAAATAACAAATGACGGCCAGAAGATAGTACCCAGAAGCCACCTACTACAGGGACAGGTCCCACAAAGAAAAAACAGAACGCCACTAGCCATCACCTACAGCCCCCAACCTAAACACCTCTCCACGGCATCATCAAAGATCTACACCTCATACTTAAAGACTGATCCCCTCACCCTCACAGATCTTGTGGAAGACAGGCCATCCTCGTACAGTAGCCTTTCCCCCCCCCCAAACCTGAAGCAAATACTCACAGCAACCGCACACCACACTAAACACTCACCCAGGACCCCTATCCCTCAACCAAGCCCAGCCAGCTCTGCCACTATCTAATTCAAGGTGACCCATACGCATACCAGGACCTAATCACATCAAAACGCCTCGCATCGGGGCTCACTTCACCTGGACATCTTCCACGGTGATATATGCCATCATGTGCCAGCACGCCCCTCTGCCTGGTTACATTGGCCAAAACCGAACCGTCTCACACAAAGAATAAATGGACACAAATCTGCATAGGGAATCATACGTTCAAACCAGTGGGAAACCTTCAACCTCTCTAACCACTCATGCACAGACGTTGAAGGTTGGCAATTTTGCACAAAAATACTTCACAAAACAGACTCCAAAAGACTGCTTGAACTCAAATTAATATGCAAATTAGTACAATTAACTCGCCTTAACGAGCTGGAAATGGTTGGGTTCATTACACTATTGATCATTTCCCTATGTTAAGTTCTCACTTCACACCTTCTATGGACATTTAATTATTACTCAAAAAGTTTTTTTTCTCCTGCTGATGATAGCTCATCTCAATTGATTAGACTCTTCCTGTTGGTATGCATACATCCACCTTTTCATGTTCTCTGTATGTATAAATATCTCCTGTCTGTGTGTTCCATTTTGTGCATCCGAAGAAGTGAGCTGTAGCTCACAAAAGCTCAAGCTGAAATAAATTTGTTAGTCTCTAAGGTGCCACAAGTACTCCTGTTCTTTTTGCGGACACAGACTAACACGGTTGCTACTCTGAAACTTATACATTTTCAAATATCTCTGTAGATATTTTGACAATTTACCTCATAAAATGTAAATATAGCTAAAAGTTGAGGATGCTGATCAAACTAAGAATTTTTTCCTCTTTCTTTATCTGTCTTTACAGTAAACATGTCTGCACTGCACTGTGATTAGTTTTTAACCCCTGTGGTGTGGCCTTTTTGAGTAGGAGGAAGGAGAAGTGGAGCAGCAATTGACAGCAAGAATCCAGCGACACAGGAAGTGGGTAGAGAAGGGCAACCTGTTTTGCTGATGGTCGTAGAATTTGATACTTCAGGGAAATAAACCCTTTAGTGTTTAACTATCCAAGCAGATGCCATTTTGAACCTGCTAAGTGGTGGTGGTGACAGCTGATAACACAGAGAGGCACACAGCTCACATCTGCCCAACAATGCATCTCTCAACCAGTACCCAGAACAAAGTTACTGAATGCACCTATATAGTTGTATTGTAACACAGTACATAATACTGACTAGTAGAGCTGTCCACTGCAACAGTTTCAGGCTGATTCTCCTCCTAGATTTCAGAGGTCATCTCCAGGACCTGGGTTTCTGGCTTGGGCATCCCAAATAGCTCTTGGCTACCTGGGGATATCACCTCCTGATCAGGATTGTTTGGGGCCACCTTCACTAGTTGCTTGGGAATGTTCCAAGGCCTTCCTGTCCCACATTGTCCAGACCATATGCTGGGGTTTAGTGGTGGCATCTCTTACAAAACTTTTGTACAGCTCCTCATTGTATGGGCAGGTAATGGGAGCAACACCAGAGATCCTGTTCTTGTCCCTTATGTTCCTGCAGTTCTATCAGAGCTTCTTTGCTTTGAAATGGCACTGGTCTTTGTTTCAGGAGTATCCCTTCCTTTGCATTTGCTCAATCAGCCATTTTGTAGACCTTAGAGAGACAATGTGGGTGAGGTAATATCTTTTATTGAAACAAGTTCTGTTGGTGAAAGAGAGACAAACTTTCAAGCTACACAGAGCTCTTTTTCAGTTCTAGGAAAGGTATTCAGAATGTCATAGCTAAACACAAGGTGGAACAGATTGTTTAGTAGAAGTTGTTAACACATATTGTAAGAGACCATTGAAGGTGAAGTGTCCAGTTAACACCTCTCCACTTATATGACAAAATCCGGGTTAGTGGCTTACAGATTGTGTAATAAGCCATAAATCCTGTATCTTTAGTAAAAGCATGATTTTAGTGTGTAGCAAATTTATGAATTTAAAATCCCAGGCTTGTCTTTTGAAGGTTGTACGGGTTTCCTTTGAAGTCAAGGACTGATATGGAGTGATCGTTTCATGAAATGTGTTCACCCAGAGGTAACATGGTATTTTTGTCTGTTATCATTTTTCTGTTGAGATCATTCAAGCGCACAGTGATTGTCTGGTTTCACCCACATAGTTGTTATTGGGGCACTTAATGGGCTGGATGAGGGGAAGCCAGACAATCACTGTGATCGCAGATGAATCACACAGAAAAATGATAAAAATCCAATAAAAGATATTACCTCACACCCCCCCCTTGTATCTCTAATATCCAACACGGCAACAGCAACACTGCAAACAACAATAGCAGTTTGTAGACAATCTAGTGACTGCTGTTCAGATGGGCCCAGATAACGAATAGGAAAAAGTCATCTAGGACCTCCAGAGAGGTCCATATGGAAACATAGGGTATAATGAGTACATGCATCCAGGTGTGTGAACCCACCACAAGCTGGCTGCACAACAGCATTCATATAGGGAGAAGACATCTAGTCAAGATGACCTCAAAGCAATAGAAAGCACACAGCTAAACAGAAAGGCCAATCCAAGTGTAAAGCTAAGCAGTGTAAGATAGAGAGTGGACTGCCAGAGGGGAAATAGTTAATTTAAAATATGGATATGTACACATGAAACTTATTCCAAAAATACTCATTCCAGAGCAGAGTTATTTCACTTCCAAACTGGATCAATTATTGCAGATAATTTGGGGAAAAAACCTCGTGGACTCGAGGAAGTTTATCTCATAATCTCTAGTTATTCAAAGAAATCTCTCCTTTGTAGACAATACCTTAATACCTTAATAAAACTAAGCCCATGTAACTTACAGGCTAAACAATGCTCTGGATAATTAGATTATATCCTCATCTCCACCAGAGAGTTCCTATATGATGCTGGTCAAGTTACTTAAAGCAAACTTTTCACAGGTGGTCAACAATTGTGTGTTCCTCATTTTTCTGTGCCCAATCTGAGGTCCTGGTGTCTGATTTGAGGTAACGCTGAGCACTCACAGCTACAACGTAAGTCAATGGGAGTTGTGCTTTTAACATATAAAATACTGTATAATGCTAAATACTCTGAAAAAAATCATGTCCTAGGCATCTCAAACTGGGCACCCAAAATTAATGGACATTTTTACCTTGGTCTGTCAATACCAAATCTCCCCATCTCTAAATTGTGGATAATAACCCTTCACCACCTCACAGGGGCATTGGGATGATAAATTCATTTTTGTCAAGAATTCAGAGGCTATGGTGATTAGTGTCATAGAAAAGTCTATGAGGAAATTCTGTCTTCAGAGCAGGGTTTGAATAATGTACAGTAAAAAAAGGAAAGGGCCACATAGTGAATGTGGATTAAACAAAATAATGAACAGCCGCTTGTTAACGGAGCACCATTCATCCTGTGCACTGAAAGAAGCAGAGGTTGGAAAAAATAGTATATGATCATGTAATTAAAGACTGTATCATAATGCATATACACAAGGAAGTCAAATTATGGTTGCACAAGCAGCTTTAAAAGTTAGGAAATGCCAGATTTGAGTGTTTGACTTTGCAGCCTTAATAATGTTCTTTTAATGTAATCTTTTATGTGTTTATATAAGCACACACATACATACAGAGAGAGAGAGTGAGAGAGAGTTTTGCAGCACAGAGCATGTAGAAACTTTGGGCCAAATCCTCTTTGCAATGAACAGCCAGATAAATCTGTTGGGAAATAGAAGGGGGGGAATCTTTTGCCATGAGCTACAAGGCAGCTGCCAAGATGTTTTGTGGCAGTTGCTTCAACTAGTGGATGAAGCAGCTCTCCATGCACTCCTGTCAAGGGTAGAGGACTGGAGAATCCAAGCCATAGCATAGTCTCTGGCCACTTGTTTAACTTTCCATGAACACATAGCTCTGTGCTGCAGACAGGATGCACACCCCTTTACATGCAGGGACGGCTCTAACCATTTCACCACCCCAAGCATGGCAGCATGCCACGGGGGGCGCTCTGCCACTTGCCGGTCCCGCAGCTCCGGTGGATCTCCCGCAGGCGTGGCTGCGGAAGGTCTGCTAGTCCTGCGGCTCCAGTGGACTTCCCACAGGCGTGCCTGCGGCTGCTCCACCAGAGCCGTGGGACCAGCGGACCCTCCACAGGCGTCCCCTGCGGCATGCCGCCCCAAGCACGCGCTTGGTGCGCTTGATGCGCTGGGGCCTGGAGCCAGCTCTGCTTACATGCCCCTACCACCAAATCCTGCCCCAGATTCATGGCCAGTTTTGCCCTTTTGTAAGAAATTTCAACATTTCTTTGCACAGTAGGCTGAAAACCCATCAAATGTGACACCATTGGCACTTTATATTTTTATTTTAATATTTAAGAGTAGGAAATTTTACTGTTTTAATAATGACTCTCAAAGAACACATGTAGTGCAGTTCCAGTTAATTAATCTTCCCAGTCTTTTACCTCAAATTATACCTTCTACAATCACAGGTCTATTTACAGGGCCAAACCACACACAAGCACAAACAGTGGTGGTTTGCACTTTTGCCTTAATTTCAAACTACTAGACCTGCAATCTGTTTCCTCTTTTAAAATCCATTTAACTTGTGTTTCTCAGTCAGAGTGCAATTTTCATCTACCAGAATGTTCTGTTCTGGTTCATGGTCAGTCAGACACTGTAATATGCTAGCAGGATTCTTCACAATCCAAATGTTCACCTATGGTGAGTACCATCTGTATTCTTTTAATGCTGCTTCACATAACACAGCTGCCAACACATATAAAATTATTTTTAAAAAAAAAACAGCAAAGAAAAAAATACACCGGTTACAGTTAAAAAGCTTGCAGAAGGGAAAAGTAACATTAACAAGAAAATGTAAATGCTGATTTACTGCATGGAACATTTTATTACCCTTTTCAAAGTTCTATAAAATAACCACCTTACAAAAGGCCCCATCCAGCTCTCATCCAAGGCAATGGAAGCACTCACATGACTTCACTGAGATTTGAATCAGGACAACAAAAAGCACCATCCCAATTTATACCAGAAAGCACTCATAGGACCTGATCCAGTAAAGCTTTCTAGCACATAAATTTAAGTATGAGTTGTCCCACTGAAGTCAGTGGGACAACTCATGCTTAATTTAGAGATTTATACAGCATATTTTAAGTGCTAGAATCTGATCAGTTGTTGCAGGGGTGTCTGAACGTTTTGGCCAAAAAATCGCCTTGGGAATCATGGTCCCTGTTCCCAGTTAGAGTCTCCATAGGTGCAATAAACCCAACAAAGGGTAGGGTAAAGGCTGGACCATGGCCACACCACCTCCATTGTGGTCAGCAAAACTAGCTAGGGATTGACCAGATTGTAATTTGCACATTCCAACAATATCAGAGATGCTGCTTTGGTCACTCCCAAGAGGAGTTCCAGATGTCGTAGCTAGAATTTGTAGAGTCTCCTGCTACAAAGCACCCCTAGGCACCATCCTCCAGAATGTTTTCAACATGCAGATAAGACTCTTGCCTGCTATAATTTTCATATGTTAGTGATGGTTAGATTTATTTACAAAACATTACTAATACAATAGATCTTATCTTCAGAATTGTTAGTGACAACAGCATCCTCAAAAGAGAATATTCATTAGCAGTATTGGCCTCCAGATCATACAGGTCAGGTTTTCAACCGAAAAGCATTTGCCCTATGTAACACTGTAACTTCAAGGTGTGAAAAGTTGGTCTTTCTTGAGTCATAACCACAAAGCCAACAAAAATAAGAGTGCTCCTGGACAAAATTACATAATAAGGGCTGTGACACTGGATAATGCCATCAGCTTCAAAGGATAACCCAACTCAAGTATTTATAGAGAGTCAGAGTAGAGCTCTTTCAGACTGACAATTTTGGTTTTATAAGGTTTCAGCTTCTGAACAAACAAAAAAACACTTCAGAAAAACAGAAATTTCTCTAAGATTTTTTTTTAAACTAACTGACTGTATTTTAATAGTACTTAATTTGTCTTCATTCCAGAGGAAGAAGCACTAGTTTCTAGTATTTCTTGACCCCTTTCTGAAGGGGAATTTAGATGTGAAAGCAAGATGAGTTCCAAGTCCTTGAGCGAACTGGTTAGAGAGGTCAGGACCTGATTGGCCACCATGTCTCTGCTCTTCCACAAAGTGGAGCCAGAGAAGTTCTTCTCTTTTTGGAGAAGTGGAGACATGGGTGAGAAGCCCAGGTGTGGGAGTGGTCGAAAAAGATAAGTTAAAAAAAAAAGGAAGAAGCAGAGATTTTATGAATTTTATAGGAAGGAGGTTGTCATGGTACAATTCCCCACTCTGAACCTTAGCGTCCAAAAGATGGGGTAACAGCATGAATTCCTCTAAGCTAATTACCAGCTTAGAACCTGTAGCGCTGCCACCAACCAGGAATTCCAGTGCCTGGTACACTCTGGTCCCCCCAAAACCTTGCCTGGGGACCCCCAAGACCC
>NC_133770.1:73665783-73723987 GCF_003597395.2 Chelonoidis abingdonii
ACCAAAAACTAACAGCACACACAGAAACTTCCCTCCCTCGAGATTTGAAAGTATCCTATCTCCTGATTGGTCCTCTGGTCAGGTGACTGACAGGCTTACTGAACTTGTTAACCCTTTACAGTCAAAGAGATATAAAGTACTTCTGTGCTATTAACTTTTCTTATCTGTTTATGACAGAGGTAGAGAAAAGAATATAAGGACATAAAGAAGGAGTGATATAAGGGATGAAGAAAAAGAAGAAACAACAGACATCAAATACAATATCAGAAAAAGTATACTATGATCTATGATAGAAAGAACTATGGCAGGAAAGAAATAGTGGGACAAATCTAGGAAAAGAAAAAAGTTTAGGCTAAAGCAAGATAGACCCAGTAAATAAAAATAAATAAATACTATGTAGGAAGTGGATTGACAACATCTTACAGTTAAATACAGCGCACAACTGTTGTAGTCCTAAATTTTTGCCTAGAACCTGCAAATGACTTACACGTTTCATTTTATAGGACTATTGACAGTTCATAAAGTTAAGCCTGTGCTTAAGTCTTGGAAAAATATGGGCCTTAAATTTCAGGTGGCATAGCCTGGAGAGGTGAGGAGATGGAACAAGGATTTTTCACAATGGCTTTTTCACAGTTAGTCCTTGACTTCAATTGGGATTTATGAAGATGCAAATTCCTAAGAATGCTGAAACTGTGTGTGAAACATCCAGGGACAGAAACTATGCTGAAAATCTTTGAAAACGTTGTTGCCTGTCATATAAAAATGAAGGAAACACTTGCAAATGTACTTAGATCTGGCCCAAAGTTATACATATTGATGATTATCAATAAATGGCAAACAATGAGCTTTTATTGACATTGTTAATGTCAGTGTTCAGAAAAAAGAATGATTATGCATAAGAGTCTATTTCTTAACTGAAATCAACATGCCACCAAGAGCTGCAAAGGAAGAACAATTAATCCATTTGGAATAAGCAACATAGCTTTCCAGAACATGAAGAGCATCTTGTTAGACAAAAAACAGATACTGGGCTTGCCTTCTTTGATCAAAGTAAACAGCTAACCTTGTAAACTGATGCACTTAAGAATGGCCTGGTGAATTACTGATATTGGACATACATACATAAGCTTCAAAGTCACTCATGCTGACTAAATAGAATTATATCAAAGGAAAAAAGAAATTGCAATTCTATCTGATTGCAGACACTACCATCAATATATTTATGCTCATCCTGTCACTGTCAAATTTGATCTTAAGCCAATGAAACAGAAACCAAACAATTAGAGAGGCAACTAAAAAGATGGAACAAATGAAACTGATGAAAACTGGTCATATAGGATGGATGTAGAAATGATCATCTAACTTTACTGCATACTGGAATAAGATATGAGCTTGCTCACTCTCTTTGAAATGTAAATGAAAATTGTTGGTTTTGTGGAACAGAAAATGCTACCCGTTTTATATATTGTCGGAGTATCCTCATTTTAAAAAGTTTTGTGGAGCATAGGATCAGCATTATATTAAACAGAGATCCCTACTGATCCTCTGTTTTTCTTATTAGGGGGTTTTGCTCATAATATATTGTGATGGGGCAAGGCCAGATGGCTACAGTAAAGTACTGAGAAACAGGTATGTTAGCCCCAGGCTAAACAAATCCCTAGTACCCTGGTAACCAAATGGCAGTTGCTCCAGGTTAATCAAGGCACCTGGACCAATTAAGATCTTTTCTAGAAGGCAGTAGAGATAGCTACTTTAATTAGAACAACCTGCCAGCCAATCAAGGCAGGCTAACAGGGCACCTGGGTTTAAAAAGGAGCTCACTCCAGTCAGGCAGGGAGGAGCCAGAGGAGAAGGAGCGTGTGTGAGGAGCTGGGAGCAAGAAGAGCTGACGAGTGAGCGAGGTGTGTACTGCTGGAGGATGAGGAGGACAAGCAATTATCAGACACCAGGAGGAAGGTCCTGTGGTGAGGATAAAGAAGGTGTTTGGAGGAGGCCATGGGGAAGTAGCCCAGGGAGTTGTAGCTGTCATGCAGCTGTTACAGGAGGCACTATAGACAGCTGCGATCCACAGGGCCCTGGGCTGGAACCCGGAGTAGAGGGCGGTGGGCCCGGGTTCCCCCCAAACCTCCCAACTCCTGATCAGACACAGGAGGAGCTGACCCAGACTGTGGGTTCCACAAGAAGGGAAGATCACTGAGGTGAACAAATCCGCCAATAAGCGCAGGACCCACCAAGGTAGAGGAGGAACTTTGTCACAATATGCATTACATTTCTATTCTATAAGAGAGGAGAGAAGAGAACATTATGTTTGAAATATGCTATGTAATATATTACATATGTATATTTATTTAAGATACTGCATAGACAGTGAAGGCATGTGAATATTTATTTTTGCCACAGGGAAGGTGAGCCTTTGTCAATAGGAGGAGAGGTGCTCACACACTGAAATGGTTTGAGAAACCCATAGGGGAAAGGATTTGAAGCACAAGGACTAGTGCACAGACATAGTCTCCATCAGATGTGTGGCCTATCAGGGTTGCAGAGCTAGGTCCTAATGGTACAAAATAACTGCAGCTCATAAGACAGTTAAAGTCTTGTACATTTATATAGTCCTGTTCTTCAGTGTTCTGGGGGAAAAAATGTAAGTAAGTAAAGTTTATTTATTCATGACTAAATACTGGTGACATTATAGCACAATTTTCTGAAGCCTTCTCAGTCTATTAGTAGCTTTGAGCACTCACCAGGTGATCTCACAGTGATCTGTCATGCACCATTTACCCATCTCCTCGCTGGTCATTCCCTACTATGATGACCCACCAACACTCCTTCCATGGTAACTTTCCACAAGGTTATTTCCAAAGTACATATGTTTGTATTGCCTGATATGACCAAAGTACATAAGTTTGGACCTGTTAATTTCCAAGACCAAGTTCATTTCTCTCCAATAATATTTCTAACATAAGTGTTTCTATTTTCATTTCCATTCAGGAGGTACACAAGAGTCTTCACCAGCACCGCATCTCAAAAGTGTCAGTTTCCCCCTTGCCAGCATTAGTTTCCCAGGATTCACATCCATTAGTTGCTATGGAAAAAAATGTTTTTCAGCAGTCAAACCTTTGTACATTTCATGATGCTACGGTTTTCTTACACATAAGGGAGCTCATGGCTGAGTGAACCACTTTTAGTCTTCTGATTTTTTGGAGCTGCCTCCTGGGTTGAACACAAATGATCCCCGATATTTAATTTAATTTACTGACTCTATATCTTGACCATTAATTGTGATATCCACTTACTTCCTGTTATTATTGATTTGGTTGACGTACATTGTCAAGGCTGATTCCCCACTCTAGCACTTCGAGTGCAGAAGGTGGGGGTCCGCAAGGATTTTAAAAATTAATACTGCCCACTCCAGGCTGGTATTAAACTCCCAAGGTTACAGCTTCTCTCTGACCTAGGATGGGTAGATGCTGCCACCACCCAAGTGCAAGCTCCCCACCCCTTTTGAGAACCCAGGAAGGAACACTTGAGAATTCCTTCCTGTGGGGTACCCTCAAGCCCTTTCACTCACACACATACACACCTCCCCTGGGGAAGAGCTGAGAAAAAAACAAGGAAATCAGCTGTTGCTACCAGCTAATTAAACAATATGCACAAACCTTGTAGGGGCACAAAAATCCAATCCTGTTCTTAAAAAAGGTAAAATTTATTAAACACAAAAAGAAAGGAAGTACAGTTGGAACTTAGGCTTTTTGCTAGCTCTTAAAAGAAACAATTACAAAAATTATACATCAAGATAGCTCTCTTGAGGTTCAGCTTAAAGGTTACAAGCAAAACAAAAGCACGTGGGGTTAGCACAGAGGAGTCCACAAGCCAAGAAATAAACAGAAATAAACCCAGTAGCATCCTTCTAAACATTTCTAATCTACTTACACATTTGGGAGTTCCAAAGTAATTCTAGGTATGATTTGATATTTTTTATCTGACCTGGCTTAAAGCTTCTCATAGCATAATTGCTCCTTGTTCTCCTCTTTCCTGGAGAACACAAAAGACAGACAAAAGGACGTTTTCCCCCATTTTAAAAAGTTCCAGCCCTCCCATTGGCTTTTGTGGTCAGGTGTCCATTCCTTTTCTTTTACCTGTGGCCTTTTTTAACCCATTACAGGTAAAGCAAGCAGAGAACAGCTACTGAGAGGAATTTTATAGCTAATTGTCTGGCTGGGTGTCCATAAAAGGGAGGTCCCCCCCGCCATTTATCACATACATGTATTTAGTTTTTGCTGTGTTCAGGGATATAGTCTCCCATATTTATTGCATTGTATTGATGCTGTGGCAGTGTTTAATCATCAACATATCTGAAGTTTGTTAAGAGGTATCCACCAATGGAAATCCCAGCTCCTGCTACTTTCTCAAACTTTCCAGCACTTGTTTCATAATGAATTGTGAATACACGTTGAAAGACCAAATGCACCTTTGTCTCACACCCTGCCCAGTGGAAAACCACTCACTGTCACCTGCTGCTGCTCACACCATGGTCTATTATTGAAGTAGAGACTTGCAAATAGTTCCATGACATGCTTTAGAATATCAGGGATGGATGGGACCTCAGGAGGTCATCTAGTCCAACCCTGCTCAAAGCAGGACCAAACCCCAGACAGATTTTTTGCCCCATATCACTAAATGGCCCCCTCAAGAACTGAGTTCACAACTCTGGGTTTAGCAGGCCAATGCTCAACCCACTGAGCTATCCCTGTGTTTGCCAACATCATCCAGAGATGGTCATGTTGGATGGTATCAAACGCTTTGGAGTAGTCAATGAAACACATAATCAATAGGTGATTATATTACCTGCATTTTTCAATAATAGATAGATATTCGCAATTTGATCATGTGCCTTGTCTCCCAGTGAAACCAGCTTGCTGTGGTGGTAATTCAATTTCTATTATTTGCTTCATGCAATCCTATATTACGTAGAACAGCACTTTACTCACAGACAATATCAGGCAGATGGCATGATATTCACTGCACTCTTTTATACCTGCTTTCTTTGGTAAGGCAAAAAGTTTCCCTCTGTCCAGTCAGCCAGCCAATTTCTAGTTATCCATACCTCACTGCAAATTTTCCATCAGACCAATAACACGGTCACCAACCACTTTAAGCATTTTTCCTGGTACATTATTTACCTGGTGCTTTCCAAGGTTTTATTTTCATATTAGTATGGCTTGATTGTACTGGCTCCATACTCTTTTCTGTCATGCTGATGAGGTAAACATATTGGCACAGTAATCTCGCAACCTGTATTTGATATCATCTCCTTCAGTAAGAAATCTGCCATCATGATTTTTGTTATACTTGGTGGCAGGGAAAACTTTTTAGTAAGAAGTCTGACCACTGTGATTGTACCTTTTATATTATTACTCTTTTTCTAATTCTTTAGTAGTTCCTTGCCTTTTGCCTGGATATATTTGCTCTTGTCTAGTCTGCCTGTGAATCTGCATACAGAATTCTTTGTATTCTCCCCTGTATTCTTTGGTCTCTCAGACACTCTCTTTCATTCTGCATCATTTTTTCACCAGCTCAGACACCTGCTCCATTAAACGTGATGCAGTCCAAAGCTGACTTTTCAGAATGTATGCATTGGTGGGTTCAAGCATAATAATTTTCATTTTATTCCAAAATTTCCTTGTGGTGTTATCCTTTTTCATCTGTGACAAAAACCCATTCTGGAGAGAAGTCCTACAGCTTTTGTTGATTCTGGACAAGTCCAAATGCAGTGGACCTACCAAACGTCTTATCTTTTAAAGTTTTGATTTTATGTTTTAGGCCAACATTTGATGGTCTGACCTTCAGTCTGCACTCAGGAATGTCTTTGTCCATTGGATGCTCAGTTTCCAGCATCCCTCTATCATTTCACAGTCAATTTGGTTCTCTGTCATGTCCTCAGGTGACCTATATATCAATGTCTAGGATATAGGTTGAAGATGGCGTTTGTGAAGATGAGATGATAAGATCAGGAAAATTTGACTAAACTTTCTCTCTCATTTTGTAAACCCAGACCATTGTTTCCCATTACTACTTTATGAAAGTTTATAGTTCCAACTTTCATGTTATGAAGATTATGTTTTTGCTTGTTTTTTAGTGAGCACCTTGTCAAGTAGTTCATAGCACTCAAACACTTTGTCATTAGCTACTGTTGAAACCTGCATGATAGACATATTAACTCACTGTACTCAAAGACAAACTGTAATGTTTCTATTGCTGATTGGATTGTATCCAAGCACACACTTTGATGTCTCCTTGAATGAGATAAATGCAACCACATTTTCTCTCAAATTCTTGGATCCTGAGTACCACACCACATTCCTATCCATTGCCATGAAATGACCTTTGCCATTCCATCTCAACTGAGATTCCACATAAACCTTTTTCACATCTTTCCAATTCTTTAGACACTATGATGAGCTTCCCTTCATACATATGCCTTATATTCCACTTTCCTGCTCTGGTGATTCATTTACAAAGTTTCAATTCATTCTTTTCCCTCATGCAAACATCAGGCACTGTACTTCCCAAATGATTTGGTATAGCATCATCGTAACTGCAAATGGTACTCCTAATAGCCTGAACCTTCTCTGTATAATTTCTCACACTTTCCATCTTGCACCAAGTTCTGGATGATCTCACAATCCAGCACCACACATGGGTCATGATAGCTCTCCTGGGAGAAAATATAGAGGTTGGTTTCCCTATTATCCTCGCTCTCTTCTGTGGCTGCCTTTGGTTAAATTGTGGTTTAACTCTTCAACCTTTTTATGGAATTTCCTCAGTTGGGGTTGGGATCGGGGGGCTACTGGTACTTCCTGAGACTTTGACCAGTTATAGATGGTAGTGTCTACTGCTGTTATGATAGCAGGCTACAACACTGCCTGACCTGAGAAAAACAAAACATTATAAATATTTTTAGCTTCCTCTTTCCATCTTATAACTGAACAAATATAAGCAAGTTTAAGTTATTTTCTAACATTGCCAACATGCTCAACAGTTCTTTTGATGAGTCCTACTGCCCCCAGTTATAGATTCAGAATTTCTCAATTTGTTACCTTACAAAATAATATGTATTGTAATTTAATAAATGAAACAATACAAACTAAGAATGGTTATGTTTGAATTAATCCACTGCCTAATATTCAGCCTGAACAGTAACCTTTTGGAGCAAATATATACATTATAAAATAGCCAGTATCTCATGATCCCAGCTTCAAGATATGAACAACAAAACTGAACAGGAATTTAAAATATTCAGTCTCCACATTCATGTTCACTTCCAGGAAATGGCCTTTTTTAAGAAAAAATAAAATAAAATATCTTTGCTACAGTTCCCTAGCTAAATTCTAATTTGGGTAGTAAGATGGGCCAAGATCTGGATATAGAAGTGACCCTCCATGTATTAAAGAAGGCTCAGCCATATTCAAGGAATTGTATTGCTCATGCAAAGAGCATTACTCAAGTATGTGTAGGAAATAGGGTGGGGAGTCTCAGAATACTGGAGTGGAGCCAGTTTAGTTTAATACTCTGTAAACATCAAGGGCAGTGACTTGCTGCCTGCTGGGAAAGTGAAGTAGCAGTGGAGGAACTATCCCTCCATTGCAGATTTTATCTGTGACCAAAAGCACCCCTATATTCATACCCTAGACACTACTGTAATAAATGCTGTACAAAATATGCTTTATGAAATATCATTTTAAACCTAATAACTCACTGGTCAATAATTTCATGGTGAAATGTCTGTAGCAACATTATACATAAAGTTATGAATTCCCCCTGTGTGGTGGTGTTTGCCCATGTTCAAAACCGGACAGTCAAGCCTAGACAAAATTTAAACAGGTCTATCCTAAATATGGTTACCTCAATTTACGTATAAGTAGTAAAGAGGGTCCACAAGACAGCAGTGAGAAGAGATGGCAGGAGATAACGTGAATTTGCATTTCAGCAAACATTAGTGAGAAGAAAGAATGTGGAGCCTCCTTCACCACCAGACTCCATGTCACCTCCTTTACTGTTTTAATAAACTTGTCTTTGAGGGTCAGAAGGTTAACTTGACTATAAAGGAAAGGAGCACAAATCCCCAAGCTTTCTCTCTCTCTTTCTCACCTCAGAAGACAAAGGAACCAGCACTTTGACTTCAGGTGGAGATCCTGACCTGAGCATTTGACCAGCCCTGTTGCTGGGAACATGTGGTAAGAATTTTACTTTGAACCAAATCTAACATGTTAAAATACTTTCTAGTAGCTAAAATTATCTTTATTTCTCTTGTAACCATTTCTGATTTTAATACCTTATACTTGTACTCACTTAAAACCTCTCTCTTCATAGTTAAATAAACATGTATTATTTTTAATCTAAACTAATCCAGTGTTGTGTTTAAACTGAATTGTTTGGTAACTCCAGCTAAAGTAGCAAACTGTTGAATATTGACTCTTTACAGAGGCAATGGACCTTTAATATCTGAACTGGCCAGGAGAGGGCTGGACAGTGCAGAACCCATTTTTAGGAAAATGTGGGACCAGAAGTGTGGTGAGGTCACCCTGCAAATGGTAACCCAGGCTGGCTGAAGCCAAAGTGTGACTGGTGTATTGCTGACAGGTTGCTGGGGTCAGACCTGCTGAACCAGGGTTACAGCTATCCACAGACCACTGAGTATGACCTGCATACTGTTAGGCTGTTAGTGAACAGCCCAGGTTGGGGACTACAACAACAAAACATTGTGAAGCACCCAAAGTTGCAGGGCAGGTAGCTACACAAGCCCTCATTGGTCTGGACTGCATACCAGAATGGCACAGTGGTGTAGTTGAAACAGGATTTATACACGGCTTGTTAGTTTAAGTGAGATTTACGCTTTAAGCGCTGGTGTAACAATTTTAAGTGAGTCTCAAGTGTCGTGGCTGGGAACAGTCACAAGAAAGGTTATAGCTTTATTAGTTTCTGTTTATTTCGGTAAGGGAAATAAAACAATAGTAAATCATAACTATGAGTGCCAGCAAAGCAACTATAAAGCCAGAGCTGGCCAGGTTGGAGAAACAACAGAAAGACAAATAGTGTGAATACCAAAAGTGGCCAGCAGAGATGAGAGCCAAAGAGAGGAAGACAGAAAGGCAGGAGCAGTAAGAATCACACTAGTGAGCCATGGAGCTTAAAGACAAAGAAGCCCTAGAAAAGGATAAGACGACACAGTATAATCTGGACATGAAGGCAAGTCATCGACAGATCCCATAGTCCCCAACCACTCCCTCCATCCAAGGACACTCAGCTGGGACAAGCTGTGCCCTGCATACAAAGAAGCAGACTCTACTGGAGAATACCTTAACACTTTTGAAAGCCTGTGTGAAGTTCATAAAGTTCCAGAGGACACAAAAATCCCCACACTGATTGCTCAACTCTCTGGTAAAGATTTAAATGTATGGAATGAAATGCCAACCAATGAGACTTTGAAAGATGCTGATTTTTTTTCAAAAAAAAAAACTGTCTTGCAAATATTTCAAATTACCCATGAGATGTATAGATTGAAATTTAGAAATCTCAAGAAAAGTGCTAGCATGAGTCATAGTAAATATCCCTATAAGATGTTTGACCTATTGGTAAAATGAGCAAAGAGAAAGGGGGTTGAGAACTATAACCACTTGTCTGCTCTTTTTTCTCAATAACATTTCCTAAGCATATATTCTGAGGCAGTCAGCAACGTAATATGGGAAAAATTTGCCATTCTGACTGATTCCTTTGTACAAGCCCAAATGTCTAATAAGCACAAGCCACAAAGACAGGGGAAGAAGCCTGGTGTAAAGGGGGCACTCAAGTTTTACCCCTAGGAAGGAGGGTGGCTGGAAGCCGAGGCACTCACCTCCTCAGAATCAGTCCTCTCATAGAAATTTGCATCACAGACTCTCTGTGCAGGCAAATGATCTAAAAAGATGCGTTCAGTATAACTCCACCAAGCACATGAGAAATCATTGCCTTAAGCAAAGAGAAAATAAATCCACACCCCTCCAGCCCAGGTTAATGCAGTTGTACTTAACACAAAATCCCAAGAGGCACCTGCGGGTCCTCTGATGAATTTTACGAAGACTGATCCTGTGGGGGTAGACCTGAAAATGTATTAAAGTTGCCAAGGTGAATGGCAAAGAATGCATAGGGTGGAAAGTCAATGGTGCCCAGATATGTCTGGTCAGTGGAAACATGGTTCAAGACACTGACACATTGCCTGACCAGGAGGTAGAGTTTCTGGCATTGCAGAAACATAAAAATCTTGTGCCTTTGGCTAAGGTTCATTTGGAATGGGAAGGTTTAGAGGGTGACTTGACTGTGGGGATGCCAAATAGTAGCCTCATGGAAATACTGGTGGGGAAAGATATTTTGCATATGACAACAGCTGATAATGTTGTAACTTGTAATAAAAAGAAATATTGTGCTGGGGTCCCAGAGAGAACAGGGAAAGACCCGGAAACTACTAAGGGGGGGAGAGGATGAAATCAGTGTTACAGGATGTGGGAGGGGCCGAGGCCAGGTCATGTATGGCTGAGGAAAGCAGCATGCCCTGGGGGCTGTGGGAAGTGGGGAGGAATTAACCCCTATTACTGAAGAAGCTGTCCCAGTTATCAGCTGCCAATATTTTGCAGCCGAGCTAAGGGCAGACCCCACTCTAAAGTGCATAAGGAGATATGTCCTAGAAGAAAATCCCTGCAAAGGGAAAGGGTGTGGTTTTTCTGAAGGGGAAGGGAGATTGTACAGGGAAAAAATAAGAGCCCTGGAAAGCTCAACAAGCAGCTGGTTGTGCCTGCTGAGCTCCATGAGGAATTAATGCTACTAGGACAAGATTGCCCTTTTGTTGGTCACTTGAAGGCACAGAAAACCCTTGAGAAGTTAGAGAGAATTTTCTACTGGCCAAGGATACAGAATATAGGGAATTTTTTAGATGTGTGGAGAAGAGGGGAGGAAGAAATCCCATGAAGAATTAAAAACCCCACTGCTCATGCAAAACTTTGAAAAAATATGTTTATATAAAATAGTTCCCATTTCTTTTGTAAGAAAAAGAGTTCTGTTTTCACACACAACTTCTATTATAGTAAAAGAACAAAAAAATATAGGCTATATACTGGAGGCAAGCAAAACTATTTTTAAAATGAATGTTTTCTACACAGTATAACTGTTTTCAAATATACTAGAATAATGATAAAAGTGACTAAATGCTAAACTATGCATATACATATGAAAACTGACATACAACATTAACGGACAATGCTAGCAAAGATGGCAGTAGAGTCTTGCTGAGACTGTTATCTACACCAATACATATACCTGTAGCAAAAAGCACACGAGTTACTTAGTAGGGTAACACAGATATGGAGTATATAGTGATGTTTGAGTTTAAAAGTACTGTTTGTCACAAAGTACTGTATGGGACACATTTTTCCGCACCAGATTTGAAGACATATAAGTTATGACCAGCTAATACAGTACATGTGAAGGGACGTATTAGCTCATTTTAAGTCCTTCATATACCAGAATTGGTTTACTCACGCATCCTTACATAGGAAACTGTGTTATTAAGAGGATCTGGCAAAAGCTAGTTGCAACTGGTTATATTATGCAGGCTTCTGTTATACAATGTTTGCTAATCAGTTAGAACTCAGAGACTGACCTCTGTCAGGCTCCTAAGCTCTGAGTGATTACTGAATACTCACCCTAAACTTTCCTTCATTCTATAAATTATCAAGTGCAGCAGTTAAATTTCCACTGAAGTTTTAAGTGTGTGGTAATAAAGGAATTTTTTCTCACTACTGAATGGCAAGGATCAAATTCTGGACTCGACTCCGGCTACTTTGTGCCAGCCACTCTTTAGTGCAAGCCAACCACAAAACCAGCAGATTCAGTCTCTGCATTGGGAAACATCTGGCTTCTACACCGCTCCCCTTTCTATCCCATGGCACATGAAGCATTACTGGGGGAAGGTACTTGGCCTGGGCATCGCTACACCCCAAACATCACTGACAGCAGAAAAGATCTGTGGGGCTGTTGGTAGCCCAGCAAAAGTTAGACCAGCCCTAAAGATTGAAGCCACATTGCCACTTACTTCTTAATTTTTTTCTTTTTTTTTTTTTTGCTAAGCAGAGGTTGGCCAAACACAATAATTTGGTCACAAAGTCTTCAAGGTTTAAGAGAAGGTCTGAAAAGAATGGGGAAGTACAGAGTGACTTGGACAAAGGTTTTGGAATTAACAGAATATGATTACAGGGAAATTTTAATCACTGAAATATTGAGATTCCTAATGTATGGAGCAGAATGGTGAAAAAAAGCCCTGCAATTTGCAGAAGGGAAGGAGCTCCACTCTGGTATGTGCTTCTGCCTGCCACCAGACACTGCAGAAGCTCCTTTGAATTTCTGCTGTTTAGAAAAGAGAGAGGCTTTCCAGGTACTGGGAAGAGAGCAGCTGCTATATTTGGCATCCTAGCCTCATTGTCTGGGTAATAATATGTGGACATATCAGAATGGAATTCTGCATGGGAATTACTGCTGCTTGAACCAGCTGCAATAGGCTTCCATCCTTTCTAGTTCCTAACAAGGGAGCAGGACATGAGGGCATAACCAATTTCAACATAGAGTCCCCTGTGAATCCAGAGGATCTCCTGGTTTGCCTGTGTTGCCTTCTCCGTTTGTGGTGAGCAAATCAACTCTCCTTTAGGAAGGCAATTTGATAGCAACTCCATGAGTTGGTGATGTATGATTTAGCCTCCCGGGCTTTATCCATAGGGCTAGAGAAAGGTAACACATGGCCCTTTTAAATGCAAAACTGCTATTCAAATATACAAGACCAAATAATTTGCACCCAAAAGTATTAAAACAATTGGCTGAAGAGGTCTCTGAACTGCTAAGGTTTATTTTTTAACAAATATTGGAACAGTAAAGAAATTTCAGAGGACCAGTAAAAAAAAAGTTAATATCATGCCAGTATTTTAAAAGAATAAATGGGATGACCTATATAATTATAGGCCTCTTAACCTGATATCAATGCCAAACTAAATCATGGAAAGATTGTTATGAAATGCATTCAGTAAATAATTAAAGGATGGTAGCATAATTAATACCAGTCAACATGATTTTATGGAAAATAGGTCTTGTCAAACAAACTGAGGGTTTTTTTTTATTTTTTGTCTTTCTTTTCTGTGTTTGGTTGATAAAGATAACTGTTCTGAGATAATAGACTTCAGTAAGACATTTGTCTTAGTCCTATACCACATTCTGATATAAAAGTTATCATTATACAAAATCAATGTAGACCGTATTAAATGGATTTATAATTGGTTAACCAATAGATCTCAAAAAATATTTGTAAATTTGGAATCATACTGTGGGGCATATCTAGTGCACATCTGCAGGGATCTTTTCATGGAAAAATGCTATTTAGTATCTTTACAAATTTTTTGGAAAAAAATGAAAATCATTGCTGGTAAAGTTTTCAGATGGCACAAAAATTGGTGGAGTGGAAATAATGATGAGAACAGCTCAGTTGTGCAGGTTGATCTGGATCACTTGGAAAAGTGGGGCTTATTTGACAACATGGATTTTCACACAGCAAAATGTAAGGTAATGCATCTAGGAACAAAGAATGTAGGTCACATTTACAAGATGGGGGACTGTATTCTGGAATGCAATGTCACTGAAAGGGATTTAGGGACCACAGTAAATAACCAGTTGAACATCCCACTGTGATGCTGTAGCTAAAAGAATGAGCATAATCCTTGTATGCATAAGCAAAGGAGCACCAAATGGGAGTAGAGAAAGAGTATTAGATCAGTGTACAGCATTAGTGATACCATTACTGTGATGTCCAGTTCTGGTGTCTACACTTCATAAAAGGATGTTAATTAATTTAAAAGAGGTCAGAAAAGAGTTACAAGAATGAATTGTCTGCAAAACCTGCCTTAGGGTTAGACATTTAGGAGGCTGATCTATTTTGTTTATCCAAGAGAAGACTAAGAGGTAATTTGATCGCAGTCTACAAGTAGCTATATGAGGAAAAGATACTGGATAGTAGATAGCCCTTTAGACTAACAAAAAAGGCATAAGACGATCCAAGAGCTGGAAGCTCAATTTTGACAAATTCAGAATAAAAATAAGGTGTGCATTTTTAAGTGAGGGTAATTATCCATTGTAATAATTTAGCTAGCGGTGGGGCATATTCTCCAGTACTTAAAGGGTTAGGTACATAAAGAGGAATTAGGCAATACAGTGCCTAACTCTTAGGTGCTCTACCATCCAATGGAATTCACAGCCCCAAGTTAGGTGCCCAGTTTCCCCATGCATCGTATGGGCAACAGTTAGATACCAAAGAAAGGGATTTACAGAAATCAGCATTCTGACTGGGAGCTACCTATACTAGCCAATAGGAAATGCCTAGGGAAGGCCTAAGCCCTACCCCTCAAAAGGTAGTTAGATAACTAACTCCAGGCTGGAGACAGGTACCTCCTTCTGTTTAGGATTCACAGCCATGAACTCTATCATGATGTTAAACACATAAACCAGATTAGCTCTTTCTTGTGAAAAACCAGAGAATTACCCAGTGGTCTCCTAGAATGTGGGAGACCTATGTTTGAATCTCTCTTGTGCCTGATTTGGGGGATTGATTTGAACCCAGTCCCCCGCATTTCACAAGATTGCTCTAACCCTGTGGTGAGCAACCCGCAGGCCGCATGTGGCCCATCAGCATAATCTGATTGCGAGCCGCAAGACGTTTTGCACATCCCTGCAGCCTGCTGCTTTCCGCAGATCCCATTGGCTAGGAACAGCAAACCACAGCCACTGGGAGCTGCGGGGGGCCATGCCTGCAGACGGTCAATGTCAGCAAAATCTCTCATGGCCTGCAATCAGATTACCCTGATGGGCCACATGCGGCTCATGGGTGCAGGTTGCCTACTGGTGCTCTAACCACCTTGGTATTCTAGGATAGGTCATTCTCAATTTTTCCTGCTGAAACTGTTACACTTTGAATAAATAAATAAATATTAATTAGGCTAGAAAGAGAAGAAAAAGTTAGAGATTAACTGGATAGCCCAGTGGTTATGGAACTCCCTGGGATATGGGAAAGTCAGGTTCAGATCCCTACTCCAATTAATATTTGATTATTTATACAAAATGAAACAGCTACAACAGGAGAGAGACCCACCCCAGAACACTAAGTAGTCTGGTCATTATGGCACCATTTGCGGGGAGGCTCAAGTCCCTGCTACAAATCAGGCAGAGTAGAGACTCAAAGCTGGGTCCCCTACACCCCAGATGAATGGTCTGTCCTGTGGTCTATTGAGTATAATGTAACACAATCTCTGTCTCATATACTGTCTTTTGTGTGCTGCCCAATCTGCTAAGTATACTCACTATGCCAAACAGATCAGATAGGTGAGATAGGTGAGACTTGTGTGACCTAGGTGACTGAGCATCTTGGTGGCATTGGGACTTAGGCAGCTGTGCACATGCCCACTGGGAGAAACTTCATGACATAGGGATCATATGTAGGTTATGTAGCAGCTGAGCAGAGTTTTGAGGATCTCAGTTGCACTTAAATGTTGGACTTAGGTGCCTAACTGCCACTTTAGGCATCTAAATTCCTTGGCAGATTTAGTCCTAAATCCTTAAATCAAAACTGGACATCTTTCTAAATGGTATGCTATAACTCAAACAGAAGTTATGGGTGAGATTAGGGTCCCAGCTCCTCAATCATCTCTTCCCTTGGGCGGACACCCACATCACACTCCCTCTGACTGGACTGCTCAGGACTGCTCAGCTTTTTCTCCACAGTTATGACACAGCTCTTTCTAAGCAAGCACATTTATTCTTAAAGAAAAGCATTGCAGAGAAAACATACTAACAACAATAAAAGAACCTACACACGTGAATAAACTTGCCAGAGATCACCCACTCACTTCAAGAAGTGTTGTGGCTGGTGTTAGTCCTTCAAACCTTCCACAGGGTTTTTTTTCGTGAGGTCACAAGTTCATCACAGTTTCAGCTTAGAGCAAGCATTCTCATGAAGATGAGAGTCACACCTTTATACAGTTTGGGTCTTCAAGGAGACCATGAATAGGTAATCAACCAGACAATGGGTTTCTGCTCAAGGCACATCTTCAAAAGGGTAGATCAAGAAGTAGGTCATTTGCATTCCTCTACTCTATTTGTCTAGCACTGTGTTTCAAAGAGTCCCTTGAAGCTTATAACAGATCCCAGCATTTACCTTAGCTATACCTCTTCCTTAAAGAAGTTACATAAGATTGTACAATAGCACATAAACATTTGTATTTTTAATACCATGAACTTCTAAAATACTTGAACTTAATTCAATAAGGTTTAAATAGGATATTGCAGGAAATTGCCATACCATCACAATCATAATGGTCTCACATGGCCTTAAAAATGTATTAATCTATTTGTGGATAAAAATCTGTAAAAACATTGGGGCAAAAAATGGGATTTGAAAATTAGAACAAAACAAAGGAATAAAGACTCAAACATCTGTGGGGAGATGAGGGACAATGCAAATGGAGAGGAGACATTTTAGAAATAGAGGATTATATTAATTTTAGATACAACGTACAGAAACATTTGCAGGTCCACTGATTTCAAAGAATAAAAGCAGACTTTAGAGAACACCAAATATAGATGGAGAACAATACAAGATAAATTACTGTTAGACTGGAGATGAAGGAGAACACATTTACAGTGTTCCCAAAGAACTGAATTTTCCTCCAGACAACATTTCATCTGAATGGCTTGAGAAAACAAAATATAAATTGATGGGTACATTCTGCACAATTATTCTGTACATGATTCTATATAATTACTTTTAACATATTAATTATGTTCACTAACAGCAAAAAAAATCAAGGAATGAAATAGAATGGATGTTCATACTAAAAATTATACAGTGTCTGCTTGGGAATTGACATAATAAAGCTTTTATATGGAAGGAAAATAAATTACTAGTTACACTGTTACCAAATAATCACCAAGATCAGATAACTCATGGCCCTTTTATGACAGCCTTATCACTAAGATTAGGACTAATATGTGGCCCTTTGTGGCACAGTCAAGGACATAGGAAGGAAGTCAGATGATTCTCACTGATGGTTTTGTAAACCATCAGTCTCTTAACTGGCCACTAGTTAGCCATGTCAAGAGACATGCCACCATATAGGAGGCATCAGGAACACATTCTTGCTTCTTTGTGGATTACTGGTGTTCCTTGTCCAAAAGATGCTGAGGAAGAGATAAGGCCTGAGATGACACAGCACAAACCAAGTCTGGAACTCAGCTCAATTCAATGAAAATTTCATTAACATGATAAGCCATAGGCACTGACTCCAAGGGTACTCCAGCATGTTGGCCTGCCGCTTCTCGCAGCTCCAATTGGCCTGGAATGGCAAACTGTGGCCACTGGGGCTGAGGGGGCCAGGCCTGCAGACAGTCAGTATCAGCAAAATGTCTTACAGCCCACAATCAGATTACCCTGATGGGCTGCATGTGGCCCCGAGCCGCAGGTTGCCCACCACTATCCTAATCCTTATTCCATCTTTCAGTTTTTCAACACTTTCCAGAAAAAATAACATCAAAACCTCTCAAACTTCTCAACCAAATCAAATGCTACTCTTGAGAGCATGTATGCAAAAGAACACTTTGATATTCGCTGAGACAATGTCACTGTGATATTTGCTGAGACACTGTACATATTTCATGCCAATGTTTTATTTCTACTTATTGAGAGCAGCTTCCCCAGTGTTTTGATGCTATGAGGAACCATATACTTCTTAAAAACAATCAAAAAACCACTAACGAAATAATGGAAATAATTTAAATCACACAACGGCCAGTACTTGTAAGTGGAGTAGAATCCACTTAATCAACATCTTGATAATCAACTCTCATGATTTTGTCACGAGTCTCATGATAATTATTGTTTTCCTTAAAGCCCCAGCTCCTGGAGTCAAGTGGCTATCTGATGATATCTGCCTTCATTCTTAAATGAAAACTAACTTTCTAGCCCTTGTGGCTGTGAATAAAGTTTCAAAATGTGACCCCACTGCACCCTAAAGGCTCAAAAAGGAGAAGACAAATAAAAAGGACACCAAATCTATTATTTTTTAATACTCTCATTATTTTAAAGCCAATTTCATGTTTTTCGTGAGCCTGACTTCTGATTTTTTAACATTTGGGGTTGGCAATATTGTAAATTGCCAAGGAACAGCCAGTGTAGTACCTTTCCATGACTTAACAATAGGACCCCTCATTACAAAAAGTCTGTTTAAATGGCAGCTCTGTTGCTGTCTGTAAACCTGTTCACAGTCATAGGTGCTGGAACTAAGGGTGCTGCCTTACCCCCGGCCTCAATTGGTTTCCATCATACACAAGGTTTACAGTTTGATTCAATGCCTCTCAGCACTCTTGTTCACAGGTGTGAATTGGTGTTTGCTGGCACACATTTTCCTGCAGTATGTTCAGTTCATGCTAGTTAACTTTTAGCTTATGCGACTATAGTTTTGTGTTTTTGGTTTTTTTTAATGTGTTAACAGTTTGAACACTGCTTATTTTAAATCAGCTAACAAAATAGAAATAAATATCACCATATATCCATATGAGCTTGTGGTAATCACAATGATTGATTATTTGTTCAGTTCCTGTTTATGTTGTTATGTATCAATTAAAAGAATTCTGCTGTCATTTTATTTAATTACCAAATATTACATAGTTTAATAATTTTCAGATCAATTATCCACAAAGACAAAAAGCAAAAATGCTACTTTATATCTGCATGAGAGAAAGAAGTCAAATTCCAGTTTTTGTGATGTTCTGAGCAACAGAAGATTTAAACAACACTGGGTAAAGTCCAGCCCAAATACATATGGGAAAACAGTTGGAGTTGCCAGCATTCCAATAAATTATTATGGCAACGTGATGAAACAAATTCAGTGTATGAGCAGACATTCCAAGTGTCTTTAATGGACAAAATGATTCATTGTTATAACATGGCAAGGTTAAATGGAAAGAGGAAGAGAGAAAACAAACTGAATACTAAGACTGGAAACTTCCAGATGTGAACATAAAATGTCACTGAGCCAGTGTTTACTCAAAACATAAAATACTGAATCAAACTGTAGTAAAATATGTTAGTTTCTAGAACTCTGTCAGAGTAATCATTTCACAAATATACAAAACTTAAACAGGCACGTGATCAATGAACAGAATTCTCCCTACCTTTTAAAAGCACCTTTCATGTCCCAGTAGAGCCATTTGTGGTCTATGTGTGATTAAAAATCTCCACATCATCTTTATAAAGAATTCTGTATAGCCCAGACAACTCATCAGGGCAAAAGTGAAACTGAATAAGAGTCAGAGGGGAATCTTTTTGCATATAAGCTTCAAAAGAATACTATTGGTTTCATTCACAAACATTATGCATCTAAGTTCTAGAAAATTTGTTTGTCCCTTTATTGCAAATTCAGACTTAGTACAATCCACAGTGCACCTCTTATTAAATACCTATCTCCAATTATGAAAATTGTTACTCTAGTGTTTTATTAGTGCCATAATTATCCAATCCTACATAAGCTCTAAAAATGCATATATAGCCACTGCAATAGTTATTTATTGATTTATTATTATTTTATAAACTGGTGGACAAAACAGAGCACTGTCTTCTTATAGGTACAGTACAAAATTGATTTTAAAATAGCCTGTAGTTTAGGAGTTCAGGTCCAGATTTTCTGAACATTGTAAATATTCAGAGATGGTTCAACCTTAGTTATATTAGGTAAAATCTTCAAAAGTGTTGGAGTGATTTAGAAGCTTACGTTCCATTGAAGGTCAGTGGGACCTAAGTGCCTAAATCATTCATGCAGTTTTGAACATTTTACCCATTATGTACTTTGACCAGCTAAATCCAAGTAAAAAGGTCAACCTGAGTCTACACGAAGGAAAAGATCAAGGTTAGATAAAACATGTTAATTAACCCAGCCATTTTTCCTAGTCTAGTCAAAACCTTTGTCTACCTTATTTGTTTAGAATCTAATCTCTGCATGTTTCTTTTTATATATTTGCACCATTCATAGCACAACTGGGCCCTAATCTCTGTTGGGGCCTCTTGGAAATACAAAAGAATGTAAAACTACCTTCAGAAATATAGAAAACAAGTCTATACTCTTTATGAAGATTTATTGCTCTGCGTCAACAATGAATATAAAGTACAGAAATAGAAAGAAGTTAGGTTGTTTGTTAGTTTTAAAAAACTGGCTATCACGCTTTAATTCAAAGTTTCACGAACTGTTCTATGGACAGCTAAGTGTCCATGGAGCATTTGTTGGTGAGCTGAACAGTCACATGATGCCGTTTGTGTACATACGATTAGGCAAGGAAATAGGATCTTTCGTGAACAATAAATTCAGTCAATTAATATATATATTTCCATATGTTAAAACATCACTATATATGCATTTAGAATATCCCACACTTCTCAGTTCTATAGCCTAAGTATTCAAAAATCAAGAAAATTTTATAAGAGAAAGGCAGAAATATCTGCCTTATAAGAGTATAACTTGACTGTAACACAATGTTTTGGAATGAAAGCAAAATGTTGTGCTCATTTTAAAGTTATTTTTGGTGTTGACAAATAATTTAAATACTCTTCCTTTTTACTACTTCTAGTTATAAACATTCCACACCTGTTCTTCAGAAAAGGTAAGCTACAATAATCTTTTTTGCCAATGTATAGAGATAATTCAAACTTTTCTTAAGTAGCAGTCTAAAACTATTTGCTTGGTTTACACCAGGGTTTTCATTACAGTACTTCTTAACACCTACGTTGAGAATACTTGTAGTAGAACTCTGCCTGTAACCATTCATCTAGATTTTCCAGTTCTTGAGTGATTTTAAGTTTAAATTGCCAATATTCATCCAACCCTAAAGTATCTTTGATACTTATAATTTTAGCAAGATCTCACAATTTTTGAGGAACTCTCTGTCCTAATTTGCTGTCTAGACCACATCAAGTGGAAATGTTAATCCTATTTTATATTGCTCGATATCTGAGTTTCCAAGGTGATTTTTTTAAAATATGCAAGACAAGATGTCATAAACAGATAGCTAAGAGTTAATGTTTCTTTTACCTGTAAAGGGTTAACCAAGGGAACCAAACACCTTACCAGAGGACCAATCAGGAAACAAGATTTTTAAAAGCTCAGGGAGGGAATGTTTTGGGGTGTTCTTGTGTCCCTTTTGATCTGTTCTCCGATCTGTCTCTCGGCTATGAGAGGGAATCCATTTCTTATCTTCAAGCTTCTAAATCTTCAAGTTTCCAAGTTACGGAGTAACACAAGGCTTTTATGGTCTTTCTCCTTTGTATTTACAGTGTGTAGTTTGGCTTGGACATTGTAAATCTGTACTTTCTTTTTTGAATAAGCCGCTTGTCCTGTATTTCGATATTTTCTTTTAAACAAATTGACCTGCTGATAAGTGCGTTTCGCCAACCCTTGTACCCAGGAGCCAACCGAAATAATTTATTGTCTATGTTCTTTTCGGATCTGTTATATAGAAGCGTTCTTATGTAAAAACCTGTTGGATTATTTGTCCAAAAGATGGATGGTCTCCTTAGGAGAAAGAACATCTCTGTGCCGAGGATTACAGCGTCTCTCTCAGGGGAAAGACTGGGAGGGAAAAAAGAAGGAGGGGGGAAGGTAAATGCCTCATCTGTTTTGTAATTCAAGGAGTTTAAGTACAGTAATCTTCCAGGATAACCCATGGAGGGGAAGCCTGGGGAGGAAGTAAAGAGAAGACAAGGGGAGGGGGGTTATTTCTCTTTGTGGTAAGACTCAGGGCATCTGAATCTTGGGGTCCCCCAGGGAAGGTTGGGGAGACCAGAGGGCGCCAAAGACTGAAAATCTGGCTGGTGGCAGCGCTATCAGATCTAAGCTGGTAATTAAGCTTAGAAGATTTATGCTAGGCACCCACATTTTGGACGCTAAGGTTCAGAATTGGGATTTATGCTTATGACACAAGACTTTGTGTGTGTGCCATCAAAGGACAGATTTCAAATGTTTGTACTTATCTTTTTAAATATTTTGACTAGTGTAGAAAACATTGTCCTCACAAACCAATTAGTATTATGTAAGTTTGATGTTGGTAAAGTGCTCATTTTATTATTAGTTATGTTTACTTAAGGAAGCCATTTTGTCATTAAAATGGTAAAGATGAACTTACGTCAGTATTAGGTGTCTTAAAATATTTTGGATCTTTGGATATAGATTGAAGATACATATTATTTTTGGCAGCAGACTGACTAATCTGGGGTGGTGGGGGAGGAGACAAAAGCCCACTGTAAATCCAGAACATGGAGACCTGGATGAAGGGTCAGAATCTGGGGGAACATGGCAATCATAGCAGGGACAAAGGAGAAACAAGAGTAATATAGAGGGGAAATCTAATAAACATCTTATATGTCTGTATGTTAATGAAAGAAGTATGAGGAATAAAACAGGAAGAATTAGAAATACTAGTGAATAATCACAATTATGACAAAACTAGCATCACAGAGACTTGGTGGGATAATTCACATGACTGGGATATTAGTACAGAATAGTACAGCTCGTACAGGAAAGGCAGTCAGGGAAAAAAGAGAGGAGGTGTTGCCCTATAGATCAAAGATGTATACACTTGCACTGATGCTGAGATAGAAGTGGGAGGCAGATGGATGAAAGTCACTGGGTAAGGATAAAAGGGGTAAAAAACATGGGTAATATAATAGTATGAGGTTACTATAGAGCACCTAACCAGGAAGACAAGGTAGATGAGGTTTTTTTAAACAACAAAATCATCCAAAGTACAGGACTTGATGGTGATACAGGACTTCAACTATCTAGACATCTGTTGGGAAAATAATACAACAGGGCATAGATTATACAACAAGTTCATGGAAAGCACCAGAGACAACTTTTTATTGCAAAAGGTGGAGAAAAAGCCAAGGGGAAAGTCTGTTTTAGATTTGATTCTGACAAATAGGAAGGAACTAGTTGAGAATTTGAAGTAGAAGGCAGCTGGGGTGAGAGACAAAATTATAAAGATCATGATTCTAAGGAATGGCAGGAGGGAAAACGGCAGAATAAAGACAATGGACTTCAAGAAGGCAAACTTTGGCAAACTCAGAGAACTGGTAGGTAAGATCCCATGGGAGGCACAGGGAAAAGAGGTTCACAACAGTTGACAGTTTTTGAAAGAGACGGTATTACGGGCACAAAAGCAAACTATCCCAATGCATAGGAAAGATAAGAAGTGGTAAGAGACCATCCTAGCTTACCCATCTCTTCAGTGACCAGAACCTCAAAAAAAGTCATACAAAAAGCTGAAACAAGATCAAATTATGAAGGATGAAAATATATATATGCACACATATATACACACATCACACACACACAGTGATCAGAGTGTATGTGCGTGTGCATGTGCACATGTGTGTGGTGTGTAAAAAAACAACACAAGCATGTAGGGACAAAATTAGAAAGGACAAAGGACAAAATAAGCTAGGGACATATATGGTAACAATAAAACATTTTACAAACACATTAAAAGCAAGAGGAAGATCAAAGACAGGTAAACCTATTACCTGAAGAGGAGAGAAAAACAATAACAGAAAATGCAGCAATGGCTGAAGTGTTAAATGCCTTTTTTGTTTCAGTTTTGAACAAAAAGGTTAGGAGAGATTGGACAACTAATGTAGTGAACATCAATGTAAATGAGGTAAAATCTGCGGCTAAAATAGGGGAAAAAACAAATTTACAATTAGTTAGGCCTGGTCTACACAACAAAGTTAGGCTAACATAAGCCACCTTACACAGCCTAGTTGTGCACACTTCAATTTGTCTCCCACTGATGTAAGTGCTCCATTACATCAACATAGTAACACCAGCTCCCTGAGCAGTGTTGGACCATGGTTGATGTATGGATGTCGACGAAGCATGAGTGTAAACACTACTTTACCTATGTCGACCCTAACAGTCCTCCAGCAGCTGTTCCACAATGCCTAACACTGACCACTCTGTTCACAATTGTTAACTCCACTGCCCAGAGATCATGCATATCAGAGCTGCCTTCTCCCCTCACTCCTGCCATCCCCATCCCCCTTTCAAACCCTTTTGAAATTTTGAAATGCCCTTTCCTGGTTGTCCAGCTTGGTGAGCACACCTCTGTCTGCTCTCTGTTGTGCACAACTGCCCAGCTGACTACACTTCAAATGTACGCCTCTCTGGAGAAGACAGGAGGTATCGGATCTCCTTGGCTCATGAGATGAAGAGATTGTGCAGGCATGGTTCTGAACCAGTCGTAGAAATGTCAACAACTACGAGCAGATTGCTTGGGGGATGCAGGAGAACAGGTCAGACAGGGGCCAACAGCAGCGCTGCTTAAAAGCCAAGGAACTATGACAGGCACACCAGGGAGGCCAACAATCAATCTGGTGCTGAACTGGAGACCACTAAACGCCATTCTTGACAGAAACCCCACCATCACCCTGCACACCATTGTGAATGTCTTCAAGGAGCCTAAGGCTGTACCCATGCAGCTGTGCCAGTGTAAGATCTCTCATGTATCTGCTCTATGTCGACAGGAGAGCACTCTGTGTCGACATAATTAAACCACCCCCAATGAGTGGCAGTAGCTATACTGGTGGAAGAAGCTCTCCTGTTAGCATAGCTCTGTGCATACTACCACTTATGCTGGCGAAATTTATATCACTCAGGGTGTTATTTTTTTTCACTTCCCTGAGCAATAAAAGTTTTGCCAACATAAATGTTTGTGTAGACATGGCCTGAGTCAGAGACCCCTGCCATGAATAGTGAGAAGGAGGTGGAGGAGGATGGGGAACTGGTGGCCACAGGCTCCAGCTGTGCCATAAGCCAGGATCTGTTTTTGATTCCACCACAGTCCAGCCAGTCCTTGCAGTTGAGCATGCAGGAGACTGATGCAACGGAAGGAACCTCAGATAAGTATGTAAATAAATTTCCCAATACAATGATGGAGCCCCCAACTTAGCAGGAGACAGCTATTGACTTTTCATTAATTTAGTCAAACCACAAGAGGTAGTGGTAGAACAAAGAAAGGTAGAGTTGCTATTTACTTTTCATCCTCCTCTTGAGTTAGACAGGGGTGAGTGGTGGAGGGACATGCATAGCAATGTATGCAGAGACGTTCCTTGAAAACTCCTGAGAGATCTTGATGAAACTTCCATGGAGGTTCACTCCAATCCTCCACCAAAGGTTTCTAGGGATACCAGCCTTAATTATTCCTCCATGACAAGACACTTTCCCGTGCCAGTCTGCAATAACTTCAGCAGGCACCAGTACAGTAAACAGGCTTGCAGCGTATAGGCCCAGTCAAGTTCAGGACGCCAGCTGCACCTGTGCTTTCTCTGCCTTTGCAACCCTCAGGAGTGAAATATCAACCACCACCATCACCTGTGGAAAATTCAGTGCCAGTGCCCTAGACTCATAGTTTCACGGAACCAAGCAATTCTCTCCTCATTTGCCTCACCCCTGGTGGGTCACACACACCATGGCTTGAGTTGTGTGGCTCTGGCTACCAGGGTAGTGCTATAGTTTAGACTTGCCCTGAGAGAGTAATCATCAATGGTTCACAATAAAGGTGAAATAAAACCTGTCCTGGGTCCAGTTCAATACAATATCTTAATAAATGATTTGGATAATGGCATAGAGATTGCACTTATAAACTTTGCAAATGACACTAAGCTGGGTGGGGTTGCAAGTGCTTTGGAGGACAGAATTAGATTTCAAAATGTCCTTGACAAACTGAAGAAATGGTCTGAAATAAATAGGATGAAAATCAATAAGGACAAATGCAAAGTAGGAATAATTAATTCAGGAAGGAATAATTAATTCCACCAATACAAAATGGGAAATGATTGCCCTCTGAGGTCCACTATAGCTCCACTGAGGTCAAGGCAGCCAAGACAATTTACACCAACTAAGTTTGTGGTCAACTGCTTTTGCTTTACAGCAAAGTGAAAGAACAGGAAGAAACAGCATGATTTTCCAACTTCCTAATTAAGGAAGGAGTACTACAGAAAAGGATCTAGGGGTTATGGTGGAACACGACTATATATGAGTCAGCAATATAATATTGTTGTGAAAAAAGTGAACATCATTCTAGAATGTACTAGCAGGAGCATTGTAAGCAAGACACAATAAGTAATTCTTCCACTCTACTCAGCATTGATTAGGCCTCAACTGGAGTATTGTGTCCAGTTCTGGGCACCACACTTCAGGAAAGATGTGGACAAATTGGAGAGAGTCCAGAGGAGAGTCCAGAGGAGAGCAACAAAATTATTAAAGGTCTAGAAAACATGACCTACCAGGAAAGATTGAAAAAAATGGGTTTGGTTAGGCTCTAGAAGAGAAGACTGAAGGAGGACATGATAAAAGTCTTCCAGTACATAAAAGATTGTTATAAAGAGGAGGGTGATAAATTATTTACTCCTGAGGGAATTCTGCACCAAAAAAAAAAAATCTGCACACAATATTTTAAAAATCTGCAAATTTTGTAAATAAATAAATGTGGAGGCTCTAGCAAGACAATGGGGAACACAGGCCACTGGTTGCATAGAGGTGGAGATCACCCTGCAGCACCTCACCCCCAGGTCACAGACTTGACAGTGAGGCTGCGCCCAACCCTGACACTGCACAAGGACACGGCCTGCCCCAGAAAAACTCCAAGACCTTGCCTCTCCATGCCTGATGTGGGCAGGCAGGCATGTGGCATGTGGGCAGGCAGGCTCTATCTGACAGAATCTGACAGAATCAAAGCTTCCTGCAGCCCAGAGGTTGGAGCTTCCTGCAGCCCAGGGGTTGGAGCTTCCTGCAGCCCAGAAGTTTCTAGGGAAGGGTCTAACCTTGTCCCAATTCTGGCCAATCCTTGTAGGGAAATAGGAAGTCCCATCCTCACCTGCCCCAGCCCAGCCACCACTAGCAGTTGAACCCAAAGCAGATTAGGAGCCACAGGCCAGGGTGTCCCCAGCACACCCCCCACAGACACACACACGGTGATGTACCTCTCCACCAGCTCCTCCAGAAGCCTGAAATGATGTGCCTGCATTTTGGGGGATGGGCATTTGGTGGGTCTTGCAGCTTCCCTTTGCTTCCCCATCAGAAGTCATTTTTCTGCGGGCAAGCAAAGAAATCTGCTGTTGACATGAATTCTGCATGAGTGCAGTGGCACAGAATTCCTCCAGCAGTAAAATTGTTCTCCTTAACCACTGAGGATAAGACAAGAAATAATGGGCTTAATTTGCAGGAAGGGATATTTAAGTTAGACATAAGGAAAAAAATTCCTATCCATATGGGTAGTTAAGCACTGGAACAAATTACCTGCAGAGGTTGTGGGATCTGTATCACTGGAGGTTTTTAAGAACAGAATAGACAAATATGTGTCAGGGATGGTCTAGATAATACTTAGTCCTGCCTCAGTACAGGGAACTGGACTAGATGACCTATCAAGGTCCCTCTCAGTCCTACATTTCTATTATTTCTGTGCTTTACTCATGCAGATTTGGTAATGAGTTGCTTCATAATAAAGCAGCATGTGCTTGCATATACAGAGAAGAAAAATGTTGAACAATATTGAGTGTTATGGCTTGATTCTGTGAGGTGCTGAGTTTTCTCAGTTCCTAGTAGGTTCACTGACAATTAAAGGTGCTCTACATCTCACAGGAAAATTGGAGCCTTCAAATGAAAATTTGGCAAAGAGATTCTTACCAGCAGAATTAAAATCAGACAAATTGCTCTAAATCCAAATTTACGTAGGCATATTGGGCCAGATCCTCAGATGGTGTAAATTGGAATAGATCCACTGAGGTCAAGACAGCCAAGACAATTTACACAAACTGAGTTTATGGCCACCAGTTTTTGCTTCACAGCAAAACAAGAGAACAGGAAGAAAGCATGATTTTCCAACTTCCTAATAGCTCCCTTTCCTACTCTGAGATGTGACTGGTATTTGTTTCCCACAGGACCTCTACAAATACCATTATGATAATTCTATGCATTCACCAATGAGCCAACAGTCCAAGTTTGTTTGCTGCTAAAAAAATTAATAAAATTGCTGGAACAAGCACACAACGCAATGTTATTTGAATACACCCACCCACACACCTATAGACACATGCATACATATATACACACACATAAACATACATGTTTAATCTAACGTTACAATGTATATATTTATAACAATTTACAAGATTGCATATTTTATATGTGTGCATACACACCCTGCTTGCCTCTTTGTAATCCCGTATTCTTTGTAATTTAAGCATTTTAAGTAGTTTCATTATACTGACAGAGAAAGAATCAGTATTCTTAAGAGATGCTAACATTTATCTGTGGATGTCTCACTTAGAAAATAAAGTGTTTCTTTGAAGCTGAAGATTTAAAATTTTAAAAAAATGGACTGGAACAACATTCTAAGATTTTTGTACACACATTTTCTAGTACTCAATGTACCACATAATTAGCATTAGATCATACAAATTATCCTAACGTTTGTCTTTGCCATCATTTGGGGCTGTTAGTGTACAACAAATGCTCTACATAAATAAAACTGATGCACTTTTCCAACTGAAGGCAGCAGAAAGAATGATTGCCTTTTTAAAATACCATTGAAAATGAAATAAGATACAAAATAGATGTGTTCCACTCCATTGTAGTTTAATATTAAGCATTATTTATTGTTATTACTATTTATACAATGCCTTAGGTATGCATTGATTTTACACAACACGTGTATTAAGAAAGTGTTCTCTCAGACTGACTGATAAACATTACACTATTTTGTGTTTTAGACTAGAACCAAAACAGATCAGAAGTTACAAAATACTTATTTAAAATATCTAGTTTATTTGTAGTTTAAAAACTGTTTTAATCACACTAACATAGTCTAGTTAATATACACTTTATCATAATGGCACAACAACATCAGCCAAAGGCTCTCAGTTTGGCCTCATGGCTCACATAATAAAATCTGTGGGTGAAATCCTGGCTCTACTAAAGTCAATGGCAAAACTCCCATTCTTTATTTCAGATTTCTATCTATGACTGGATTTGAACTCCCAGTGCTTGGGTGTGGCTCAGATTCCATAGCCAGTACATTCCCTTTTGAACCATTCAGGTTCTGGCAAAACTCTTTTTGACTTCAATAAGGCCAGGATTTCACCCTGTGTGCTTGGTTATTACAGAATATCCATGCATACTGTAGTCTGACATCTTAAAGGAACACTACCAACTTAAAAAAACATCACTGCTTTGTCTGAATTTTTCACTACTGCTGTGACAAGTAACATTTTTAATTATTGTAACTGAAAGAGATTAACAATGTTAATTAATTAACAATGTTTGATGTATTTATATGGTTACTTTGTGAACTTGATAGCTCTTCATGCACATTTTTCCAGAGCTTCTCAAATGTAGTCTTATATACTCTGACTCCTCTTTCAGTTTGTGAAAAACAGGACAGACAGAAAATATCTGTGATTGTAAAACCAAGATTATTAGCAGAAGGATTCTGGTTCACATATAATAGCAGAAACAACTTTAAATTTTTATTTTTAAATGACTACTAGGTTTCAGGTTGGCAGCCCGCATTTAATTTTCATAGCAAGTGCTGTCTTCAACAAAACACACTTAACACCGCTAAGTTCTCATGCATTATGACACTGTCATCACCAATGTACCTACCAATGTAGCTATTCTTACCCAGTACTATATATCTCTGAGAGAATACTTAAGGCTGCCTAGTGATCTCCATTGGAATAGCATCAAAGTTACTTTCTGGCAAAGACATCTGGCAACAAATAGCACAAATTACAGTAAAATGTGACATTTTAAGCTGCATCTGCATAATTTAAGTGGTTCATTTTTGGCTTTTGTGGTTAGATACCCCAGATTTATACAAACACACTTATCTAATTTAGGCCAAATAGTGGTTTTAAAACCCCACTGACAATGAACCACTACAAGGAATTCTAGACAGAATTCAAAACAATCTGACCTGTTTCAATAAACTGTTGGTTTTGTTCATCAAAACAAACAATGACAGCCAAGTATTACAGTAAGGAAATGGTACTTAACAGATTTGTCTTTGGGTAAAATAATTCACCATTCAGTAAATGAGGTTATAAACCTGAACACTTATTTTCGATAGCTCATATAAAACTCCTCTCAGCCTATATTTCCAAAGCGTTCAATGGCTTTCTGAAGAACTGTTAGCCTTTGAAATATGCTTCTGCCTTCAAGTGACAACACAAGAAGAGTGTTTTTAAAAAATGCTTTCCAAACATTAAGATCGTTAACATGTGGGCAGGGCTTCTTCCAGGTTTAATGAAGTTTGCCTCTTCATAAATACCTTTTAAAAATCCTTCTGAATCAAGTAAAAAAGCCACTATCAAAACAAGATGTCAAAAGACATGTGAACACTATTTTTTTCCCATCCAGCCTTGGGATGGAGTAAATAAAATGCATGAGGAGCAGCTTAAAGGAGTTTAAACACAGACATGTCCCAGGACAGCTTGTCTTGTCCGACAAAGATGCTTATACAGAAATTACCCCAGATTCTCTGAGCGACAAAATAAGTAATCACGTTCTTCACAGACTTCAACACTTTAACCCTCCCCCTCCTCGCGACATACTAGCACTTTATTATTTACTCACCTAAAAGAAGAGAGGTTCCAATGTCTTTGCACCTTTCAACAGAGGAATAAATAAACAGCACCCGCTGCTGCTGCTTCGCTAAGGAGAGACGTGGAATCTCTACCCTCCTCCGCTCGCTGCCCCCAGGAAATGCAGAGGATGGGGCGGGTCGTTCCCCCCGTCAGACACAGAGATGAGGACAGCCCACGTTAGGAAAGGGGGAGCCGGGGTCCTCCTAACTTACCGTTCCTGGGCTGGCATTTAGCTCCTGGCAGCTTTGCCCTCCTGCCCCCAGCTGAGCTCTTCATCCTCCGGGAGGCTGCCCTCTCCTGCCCAGAGAGCCAGCCACGCAGGAGGAGCGCGAGCAGCCTGGGACTGATGCGCACAGGGGAGAGAGGGACCAGCCTCGGGAGGAGAGATGCAGGGTGTGTGGGGAGCTTAGCCGCTAGTGCAGAGTGGTCCCGGCGGTCCCGCCTCCTCTCCGGCCGGGATGTCAATCAGCAGCGGGCGGGCTGGCCGCTGCCCGGCTCCTGGGCACTCGGCGCGGTGCCACCTCAGGGGAGGCAGGGCGCGGGGCCCGGGCTTAGCGCCTTGCAACTTGCCCCCCGCCTCCCCCGAGCGCAGCGAGCCGCGGAGACCCGGCTAAGCCAAACACCCCCCACCCCGTCCCCGATAGGCGCTCGCTGGGGTCCGGGGAGGGGGAAGCCGCTAGACCTAGCGCTGGAGATGGGGAGGGAGGCGGGAAGCTTGACGGGCAGTGCCAAGGCTCAGCGGCTACTTTCCTCCCCTGTGTTGCCTTCCCCCTCTGGGGTGCGGGCGCAGCAGAGTGATAACCGCGGCCACCCTCTTCTCTCAGACTCCCCTGCTACATGCAAGGCCCTGGCATCAATCAGGGCCGATGCCATCCCCAGCACTGGCCTCTGAGCTCCTCCACCTCCTCCAGGAAGGAGTAACCCACAGGTCAGTGCCTGGTGGGCATCCTCCTCTGTGCCCCCAGCCACAGGGGACAGGCTCCAGGTTCCTCACTGTCAAAAGCCAGCCATGCAGCCCGGAGGCCCCTCAACTCCTATTATCGCCAGACAGTGCCTACCCTCATTTAAGGGTATGCTCCCACAAACACCCACTCTGTTATATGCCAGCATAATCAAAGCAAACCTGGAGGTTACCCTCACCCTGGAGGAGACTCACGTCACAAGAAACCCAGAGGGAAATTTTGGAAGCCCGTGGTTGTAAAGGGATGCTCTACCTTGAAAGCTTAATTTGGGCCTTGACTGCCCCAACTGTTTATCTAGTGCAGCCTAGGGAGCCCAAAAACAGGGTATTAAGGGACCCATGCTTTAGTGCCTTTATGGCATACTACAGCTTCATTGGGATGCTCCACAATGTTTCCTAGCAGGCTTAAGTTCAGCTTTAACAGAGGAAGAGACCTATGAGCTGAAGAGAGGGACACAATCAACTGGGGTAGGTTTCCAGGGCTTCCATACCTACAGATAATAATTCTCAACATAACCCTTCTCCTTCAGAGCTACCAAACTCTCCTATACTCCCTTTAAAGAAAAACACCTGTTACCAATCCCTTCTGATCCACAATATTTGTTCTACATAATTCCCCCCATTCCCAGTGGCAAGCAACCCAACATGACTGCCTCTTAGTTAAAAAATTCTCTTATACTTGCAGTGTGACAATCATCCCAGTTAGATCACTCACTGCTTTAGTGGAATTTTGGAAGGTTCCCATATGTGCCTTCACATACTTTGGCTGTGACCTTAAACATTTTAACAAAACAATCATTTGATCACAGAGCTGATCAATGTTGATAATTCCTGCTTTGATTTTTGGAAGTGTAAAGTTCACTGGACATTTTGTTTGTTTAAAGTCAACATGTACTGTTTAGTAAATTACAGACACAAAAAAAAGTAAACAAATTTGCATGCAAGAAAAAATACATTCAAAAATGTGATAGTAGAGTCCTGAGCAGATTTCAGAGCTATTTTTGCCTTTTTACTAGTAACCTGAGTGGTAATGTAACTGTATGGTGTGTAATTTTGTGTTTATATTCCTTCTTATGTGTTTATACCTGGGTGCCAAATTATAGTAGTTACTGTAGCAGCACCGAAAAGATGGTCCACAGCTGCTGTTAAAAATTGCTCTACTTGGAGCAACCAGCAGATATTCCTCTCTGCAAGCATTTGGGAAAACTTTCTTACTAGTCATGGTGGGTTGCAGGCACAGGGCACATACAAGTCCCAGTGACTTTTATATTTAAAGAAAATGAACTCTGCTTTAAGGAGCCAAAACAGTTTTGATTTTTTTTTGTCACTCTATTCAGTCTGTATGTCCCTTACTGCACTGACTTCATAGAGAAAGATATTAAGAATACTTCATTATTATAACTTTGTTGCCCTATCTTTAGCACTCTCATTCTTATAAGATGGAGGTTTTTTTAAAAGAAAGCACATTTATGATATTCAACCTCAATAACTCAACTGGAAATGTTGATGCGATGTCGACTCCCCCTACTCTTCTCGATCCAGTGGCATACAGGAGTTGATGGGAGAGTGATCTGTGGTCGATTTAAAAGGTCTTCACTAGACCCACTAACTCGACTGCCAATACATCGATTGCTGCTCATCAATTCCCTAGTAAGTGCAGACAAGAGATCCCCCTTACCGGGGGATCAATGAGTGGCAGTCAATTTAGCGGGCCAAGTGAAGACCCTCAGATCGCTCTCCCATCTACTCCTGTACTCCACCAGATCGAGAAGAGTAGAGGGAGTCGAGGGGAGAGTATCTCCCACCAACATCACATAGTGTGGACCCCGTGGTAAGTAGATCTTAGCTACATTGATAGGAGTTACACTATTCATGTAACTCAAATTGCATAGCTTAGATCAACTTTCTCCTGTAGCATAGACAAGGCCTAAGAATAACTTTAAAAAGGAGATTGGAGAAGCGCTGTTAAGTCATAGTAAAGGGATATTGTAGATAGCTTAGAAAGGGAGTGGAAAGTAAATATACTGTATTAGGTTAGGTAAAATTAATATACTGAAATACTTGTAAAGGAACAAAGGAAAAAATGGGACAACAAAAAACAGAAGCATGATGCAACTGAGACCTCATATATTTAAATTTGTCCAATATAATGAGATAACATATTGTGGAAATTTCCATGGCTGGGGAGTGGGGGAGTTTATTACCCCTTTTTAAAAGATTATATTTTGCTTTTGAGGGAATGAAAAGGGCAGGAGCCCTCCTACACTCTAGAATATTTTTGTACAGTGTGGTACATGTGAGGTAGAGGGCCATATGATTATCCATATTTAATCAAAATATAGCTTAACAGAAGGTGTGATGGAGAAGAAGAGAGCCTCTGTGACAGGAGAGAAGAGTACAAATGAGGATTTGATTGGTCATACTTTCACTTTTTTGGTGTAGAACTATAAGTGTCTTTTCATTTGCTTTTGTGTGTGTTTTCTGTTTGTTCATTTTTAATTCAATATGTACATAATGTATTTTCATGCATTCACTTGAATTATTTTCCCTGGCAAAGTGGTATAAGTCATATTAAACAGGTAGAAAAAAAATGTATCCCTGCACACACTGGTGATGAAAAACAATAAAAAAAGTATGTTTTCACATTACTCATAGTGAATTTGATTATTAGGAGAACACCAAATCTATGCAGAATGTTGACCGCATTTGCTTTTTTGGGGGGGTGAGGGTGGGGGAAGTTTAGGCATGTATGACTGTATATGATTTTGTGATACCACTATTTCTCTGTGCTTGGGATACAGTTTCTTTTCCTTTGGCATGGAGATATGTGCTGCCAAGGAGTCAGAATTCTGAAAATGTGCCTCTTCTGCTGCTGATAGTTGGGGACATTTTTGAAAGATGCTCTACTAAAAAGAATGTGCATGGTGAAGTCAGAACATTGCATCTGGGAGCTTGAATAAAGAAACAACCACTGAAATTTAGTAACGAGCTGAATAAATTAGACGAAATGGTGTCATAGCTGCATAGCCATGAAATTTCATTCCCAGATCACCTACTCGTATATTTCCTGGACTTTCCAGAAGTCTTCAAGTTTCAGCATGTCACTTCTACCATCAGAAACTAGGGAGGAATGAGACCAGCTCACAAATAGATTCCAAACTGCAGTAGCAGTTGTGTACAAACTATAACCTTGCTCTCCATACTCCTACCAATCTGTGTGCTTCGGTCAGTCCAAATTTGCTTACTTTGTTGTTGTGCAACATGCATAGGCCAAAAGCTAATGAAGCAGTACACTGCCACCATGCAGGACAGAATTCAGAGGATCCATGTATGGTATCTGCACTCCCCAATTGAGTTCCATATAAATCTACTATACCATAGAGGGGACATGGGAAGTAGGGGTGGACAAGATGACATGCAGGGGTGACAAGTGAATCCCACGCTCGGAGATCCACCAGCCAAAATTCCCACATTATGTTAAAAAGTATAGTGGATATAGAGGCTCAGAAAGCCCATATGCTGCAGTACTGACTCTAGAGCATCTTAATTGCCAGTCTGCAGGCCAGAGCTGGAGAAGTTTTGTCATCTATAGAACTTGCTTGCAGAAAGCCCATTTACTCAGGCTTTGTGCAGAGGAAAGGATTTCAGCGTTAGGAAGATAATGCTCAGAACATATATTGGCAAACCATAATGGGAGCACTGATAGGATTCATTGCTATTTGCACATACACTCAATCACAATCCCCTCAATCCCTTATCTGATGATATTATCATGGAACAAAGGTATCAGCACATTTTCATCTTTCCTTCCAATACAACTAATACCTAGGACATTTTTAATCCAAGGTTCATTTTTCCTATCATTACTGCTTGATTCAAGATATTTTGGCACATGGCAATGTAACTCTTCTCGCTAGATATTTGAAACATTTCATGCAAGTACATTTCTAAACTGCTTCACAAAACATTTACAAAAAGGGTACATATATTTATATGTGCACAACTATTCAGCATTTCTCAAACAGAGGTGGAGTGCACAACACGTATAGACAAAAATTGTGTGGGTAGTTTCCATTCAGGTCAGGCAATTTTAGATGCCTGAAACCCAAAACTACTGCACAAAATATATAAATTCCCAAGACTGTATGGGTGATTCCTGATGTGTTTTTTAAGCACTTATATTATCTGATAAAATACCTCTTGTATCAGAAAAAGGATGATCTTTAGAATGTTTGGGGAACAAGATCCCATGGAGGCAAATTGACCCATAGGTATTGAGTAGCTGCTCTACTTTTGATGTCCTTTGAGGACAGAATTTTAGATGGGGGGGTGGAAAATCAATCAGTGTGGATCTCTGTATGAAGAATTGAAAGATAAAGCATCAAGGCTAAATTCAACCTATAGATACTCCAGTCAAGGAGTTTAAAAAAACATGCAGGGGGAGGGGAAGTAAGGGAGGGCATTTTGTCCTATTTTCTTTCTCCTAATTAAATATATTTTTCCCTTGAAACTTTTCCTTGAAACTCTTAATTCCCAAGCAAGCAGATATATCTAATTGTTTATTCCCTCTCCTTCTTTATTCCTTCTAACACATATTTTGGTGTCATCAATTCTAACAGACTAAATTGTTATGTTGCTTGTCAGTTTGCCTTAGCAGTTGGCTTGATTTCTATAAGATGTTTCCTTGTCACAGTTTGGAAATGTATTTCTCGTGTTTTATGGAAAGATTATTGTTGGTGATAATTTTAGTTCTCAGAATTATTTGCAATTGAAATCAGTGGGGTTACACTGGTTGAACTGAAGACTGAGTTTGATCCAATGAGTTAGTCATTGCAGGAGAGGAATGAATGTGTAAATTGCACATAAACTGAAACAGGCCCATTGCACTCCAGGGAGGAGTCATATTCCTGAGAAGTGCCAATGGTTTTATACCTGCCACCTTCTTGGAGGTTCTGGGAGTCACAGGCAGCTTTAGTTTCCATTCATGTCTCCATAAGAACCCTACTGCCAGATGCTGCAAAGGGTGTGTACTGGAACATTGCATCTCTTGGCCATGCATCTTTCAACTTTCATCTGTCTTGCTCCTCTTGCATAAGGCAGGTGGCAGCAGATTGTTTATAAACCCGGCAGACTTTATGCTCCAAGGGGCTCAGAACTCTGATTTATGCCAAGGGTTAATCAAGCATCCAGTCCTGCCTACCATTGGAGTTTTGCTTGAGTAAGGACTCCAGGTTTGGGCCTTGTTTGTCCTGGCTGAAATGCACATTGAATGTGACTTTAAGCAACAGGCTTACCGAACTGTACATTAGCATGAAAAATGTAATAAAGATACTCAGGTCTAAGAATCCTCCACAACTCCCAGAAGAGCCACATTGCTCAGCATATTTCTGGCCCTTAAGGAGGAACAGTCACTTTTTAAGAGAGCTTCAGTATCAACCCAGGTGTGATAAGATATTGTAATACTATTTCATCATGTATGTCTCTGAAAGATAGATTTATGATTTTCCCATTAAAGACTTCTTCACTGTTTACAAACAAGCATATGGACATGAATTGTCTAGTTTAGTCTGTTTGAATCTCTCGGCTTCTGATAATTCACCTTACTGTTTAATAAATGAGTTTACCAAAATGTTATTTATATTGGTTTTAAGTACATTACATAAGTGTTAAAACAATTTGGCCTACATTGGTTAAAAAAGGATCTCTAGGAGCTTCTGTTCAGAAATGCTGAAGAATATAGAAACAGAAGTGCCAGCTACAACACTTCGAAAATTCCCATTAAAATCCCTAATAGCTTCTATATATACACAAAATGTTTCCTGGCCAGAAAGATTGGTAGCACCAACTCATTTTATAACTATTGAATCCTTTGAAAAAGCATCACTTTTTCAGCTGCACACACATAAACAAGAAAGTGACTTCACACGATTATTTGAACATATACTGCTAGTCTTCATACTGTGATTACCCATTTTAAGACTTCAGTGGAAGTCGGCTCCCTGAAGGAGAAACTCAGGAACGTGGACCCATGCCCCTTAATGTGCTGGAGTGATTGAGGAAAAAGTATTTCTTCAAGCCATAGGTACTGCACATAACATTGGCCCTGATCTTACAGTAGAGACCACTAGCACAGAAACATGGTCCTGGGTCTGTTAGCTAAAACAGATAACTTTAAAAAGAAACATTCATTTAGTAGCACACTCATCACGAGTATGGCATAATCCTGAAGGACTGAGCAAAACTAAATAAATGTATAATAGATCTCTGCAGAGAAGAGGGGAATAGAATCATCCCCATAATGAGTACATAGCAACAATTTTGGCTGTATAAATAATACCCATTGTCCCCTCCCACACACACACACACACACACTTCTTTCTCACCTCCCCCTAACCACCAAACACACAGGAGTTTTTGCTAATGGATCTGTATACTTGTTAAGCCACTAGCCATAGTTCTGCTTCCGAGTACGTATACATTGGAGCTGGAAGTGTAATTTCCAGCTCGAATGTCCGTGCTAATGCTGACTGAGCTAGTAGTGCTCTAAAAATAAAAGTGTAGTCACAGCAGCATGAGTGGTGGAATGGGATAGCCACCCCAAGAACATACCCAGGTCTGAAGACCTGAAGAAGAGATCTGTGTAAGGTGAAAAGCTTGTCTCTCTCACCAACCAAAATTGGTTCAATAAAAAAATATTACTTCACCCACTTGCTTCTCTCATATTCTTGAACCAACACAGCCAGAACACTGCATACAAAAAAAATGCAGAAGTTCTGCTTTTTTTTATGCCCATTCATGTCTATGGAGGAGGAGTGGGGGGCAAAAAGGAGAGGATGAAATTTGAGCCTTTAGCAGTACATTAGGCAATGTACATTATTGCTGTGCAAACATTTTGTTACGCGCACGCATACACACACACAGATTATCTAGGCATGGCGTAAAAGACAGATGCTGGCAATGTTCAGAATTATGATGCATGTCAGGTCATGTTCTAATTGACTGGCACATCTCACAGCTGGCAGAGTCCAGAATTGTTTTCATGTTACTGACTGGAATATTAATTAGAATGGAGTTTATGTCAGCATTTTCTGACTGTTGTAACTGGGGCAGCAGGTGGCCACCTCACCAGTCAAAACTGGCCATATTGTGGCTTGACCTATATGATTACATAGCCTTCATCAAAGTAACACCTTCCACACCCTGAATGGTTTTCCTGCATTTCCTCTGCAAACATTATGGGGAAGAGAAAACAGGAGCTGCATGCCTAGCATTTCATCAGATATGTGGAAAGGAAGTGAAAGAGATGGGTGAAGTATGGGCACAGCTTTTGCCTTCTGGGCCTCTGAGCTGGCACAGAGAATAACAACATGCTGTTGGTAAGGGGCAGTTACAGATCACTGTTCTCAGAAGGCCAGGCAGAGTTCCCACTGCTGTTCCCCCAGTAGCATAACTGAACTTGGCCCCTTCTATGGGCTAGAGGTAGAGGACACTACTTAATGTTTTATGGGTTCCAAATACATATTTTAAACTAAGATTTTACCGTCTGAAGACTCTAGAAGTACATGAAAAATGACCATACCTAAGAACCATATGATTCTCTAAAAAAGACAATTCAAATACAGATGTGCACAGTGAGTAATCACTTAACTGGTTTTTTTTATATCAAGAGGTTATAAAAGTTAGAGATGCCATACACATAACATGTAGCTCCCACTAAATCATTTTCTATTTGCATATGACATTTCTGAAGATCATTAGGGGTGTAAGATTATCAAATTTTCATAGCTGACAGTCTGAAACATTTCAGAGGCACTAATGTACACAGATACACACTGTGGGGATTTTTAGTTTTCACTTCTGAAATGGCTTTGGAATTTCAAAACTTCATTTCGGGAACTCATAGGTCCATGCTAATACAAAAACAATTATAATTCTCACAGTTCCTACTCCATGATCCAGGAGTCTCAACTTCTTGTAATGAGGCAATCACTCTTATCCTGGTGGACTAGGGTGACCAGATAGCAAGTGTGAAAAATCAGGACAGGAGGTGGGGGGTAATTGGCACCTATATAAGAAAAAGCCCCAAATATCAGAACTGTCTCTATAAAATCAGAACATCTGGTCACCCTATGGTGGACAAAAATGTCAGGTTTCCAGTGACATTTTCAATTTAATGATAGAACTTCCCTTCCTATTCCTCCCAGAAATAACAAAGTGGAGACAATGATTTCGCTAGAAAACCATCAAACCAAAGCTTTAACACACACAGACACTTTAGCTCTGAATATAAGTCTAAATGTGCTCCTAGAACTCAAATTCAATACAAATCCTAACGCAGCACTGCAAGCAAAACAAAAACATAAATATTGGTATGCAATCCACACCTACTGTCCCTTTTCACATCCAAAAGTGCCTCATATAGCACTACTATACAAGAGAAGAAACAAAAAACCTACAATGTTAAAAGATATTAGGTTTCATCAGCACAATGTACCAACCCTGTAAGGTGCTGGTACAAGAAGTACAGAAAATCCTTCTACCATTATTGCTCTATTTTGCTGGTGAAATCATTTACTCAAAAGGAGACACTGTGAATAAGTGGTTTCATTTTTGCACCTGCAATTACTTTATTTGTATAGACAAGCAGACTGAGTGAAATCCTGCCAGCACTGAAGCTGGAAATTTTGCCAGGGACGTCAGGGTGGCCAGGATTTTGCCCAATATGTGCAGAAACAGCTGCATGAGCAACTTTGTATATGTTAACTTTGAGGCCAGGTCAAAGCTGGCTGAAAATCTGGCTCACAAAATATGATCTCAAGCCTGCAAACTTTTATTCATACAAGTAGTTCTATTAATTTCAGAGGCTGCTCATGTGAGTGAAACTATCCATCAGTTGTAAAGTTACAAGACTGAGTATTTGCCATGTGTTAAACACAGTAAACTTCAAAGGTGTTATATATCCTGATAAGAAAAAAATTGAACCTTTCTACATAACTTGAAATGAAATTTAATGGCGTGAATAATGACGAACAATGTTTGACAATGTAAAAGTCTCCTGCCATAGATACTATTATTAATTAGATTTGCTAAACCACAGTTTCCTGAACTTTTAGGCACCATAACAAAAATATATTTCAAGAATATGACAAACATATGGCACATTAAAAATGAGGTAGTATTCCCGTGGTTCCTCTTAAATACATATTTCTGAAGTCTAAATATGAAAAAAGCACAGTAAAATTCAGTTTGGGCCAAATCCTGAAGACCTTAGTTCTTAGTCCTACTGAAGTCAAATGAGAATTTTGCTTGAGTAAAGACTTAGTGACAAGTTAGTAAGGACTTTGGGATTTGGGGCCGCTGTAAGTATTTATTAATGGAACCAAAGGTTTTCAGAACAGGCCCTTGGCTGTTTATATTCCAAGTTTAAAATATTTCTGGCATATTAATAGACTGTTCTGTGGTTTTGATATTATGTTGAATCAAGACACAGTGCCAATGTCATTTTTAAATAATTTTCCTCACTATTGCAGTCTATTGGAAATTTGAACTGAAACTTGCATCCTTTTTTAAATGTAGGCTTAGAAGGATTATATTTTGATCAGCAAAGGTTGGTAAATGTTGCGTTCACTGTGTGTGTGTATATATATATATACACATACATACACACACACACACTTGGGTAAACTCAGCAGTGAAGACATACACTAAATAATCCTCATCTACAATGACCAGTCAGTCTGGATCAGCATTGGGTTAGATGATTTGACTTTATAATCATGTTTGAACATGAAACATATTTTAGTAAAGACAAGCATTATCCATAGGTGGAGGAGAATATGTTTATGAATATAATTAGAATGATTTCACCAAACAGATCAATGCAGTTAGGTTTATGCAAGGTCAACATCCAGTTACAAGTTTGTATTTTTAAATATACTAGCTGTACTGTGCAGCAACTAACAAGTCATTTTTCTGCAGTAAACAATATTATTACTGTTGCATATTGGACATGGATCCCTTGAACAGGAAATGATATTTTATACTTTCCTGGAAGCTTGTTGTTTTCCAATTAGACAACTCCTATTATAATCTATAGAATTCTGAAATAATTTACCCTGGATTTACTGCTTTCAAAACAATGCACAAAATTAACAATCTGAATATAAAACAAAACATGGGGGCAAAGTGAAGGTTGAACAAGAAAACAGTGAGAAAGGTTACATCTGCTAGTGGGAAACTGGCTACGTCTGTTAGCTGCTACTTCAGTCTATTTATTTATTTGTGTATATTTTTTTTAGGTGTTTACTGGACTCCATTGAGATCCAATGTCAACCTTAACACTACATAAAGATTTTTTCTCAGGGAATTTAATGTGCATCTTTGACTACATTATTATTTTTTAAATTACAGTAATACAATAAAGCACATATTTGACAACATGTATTTTGATATATACCAGTAATATACAGTATATGATTGTATGCCAAAATGCAAGTGGAAAACCAAAAAAGCCAGATATGTAAAGAATGCTCAGCCTGCCAAACTCCACAAATAGATGCATATCTGTACACTAAATGGACTGCATATTGTTGGATAGCATACAGTGTATATGAAAACAACTCTGTATCAACTATTTCTTCATTCAAAACTACAGTAATAATTTGAGATCCTGGCAATTCTCTTACATTCCAATCTTGTAGTTCTCTTTTACTAATTTGTCTTCAAGAAAGGAGAACCAGTTATTTCTAAGAATCTCAATGAGAAGTTCTCCCCAGGCTTTTGAAATGAAGTTCGTGTATGCCCTTTAGGCTATATTTTCCTTTGAAAAAGAGATTCTGTTACCAGGAAATTTTCACAAAATAATATTGATATGCTCAGAGGGATTACATAAATATTAAAAGACAGTCACAACCTTCTAGCATTTTTGTTTCAGCATCTCAGACAAGATCTTCACCCCTCTTAAAACACATTTTGGCTACAGATTGCTAATCGACTTTAGTTAAAATCCTCATAAGATAAACTGGGTAATTGTTATCAGGCAAATGTTTTTTGATTTATAAAACCCTGTTTCTGTTCTGGTTTAGAAACAATGGGAGAAATTCAATTCTGTAACTCCTCTGAAGTCAATGAGAATCACACCAGGAACAGATTTAGCCCAGTATGATTGAGCACACTGTATAGTGCATCACTTTATGCATTCCTTAATTTGCAAATTGAAAGACAATTATTTCACTTCTAAACTAGACAATGGATCTGATCCTGTTATAATTATAAAACAAGAAAGTTATTAAATAGAAAGTGAAGTATATCTCAGTGAGGATGGACTATATTACCTAATTTAAGACAATATTCTCATTAACTGCGGGATAAGACTCAAATCAATTGGCCCCACTGTTTTACCACTGAAGTCAGTGGTAAAACTACCACTCGCTACAAAACAAAATTGATCCAATTTACATTGGACTTACATCAGAAAATCCTTGACTGAAATCCTGGCCCTAATGAGCTAAATGGGAGTGTTTCCTTTGATTTTAATAGAACCAGGATTTCACAATTTTAAGTTTGAAAAGATAAAACCAAATTGAATTGCTGTATTTTTTTCCCTTACCTTTTACATATGGACAAAACAGCTTTTATTATTACTGTGGTGGTAACTACTATTATCTCCAACAAATTTCTTATCCATAAAAGTGGTGACTGTCTCCAGTGGCACTACAGTTTGTACAGGCAGATTTGTTCCTGTTTTCTCTCTCCTCTCCTCCTCCCCCCTGCCTTAAATTTTAAGCTTCTTTTCTTCGATTGTCTCTATCCTAGCTTAAATGATGTTATTTCTTTCTCAATCATAAAGCCAACTTCACAATCATATAAGGAAGAAAGCTAGTCTTACGGTTGAGGCACTCAGCTTGGACTTAACCTTTCTGTATCTCATTTCCTCATCTGCTAAAGCAAAATAGGGATAATACTTTCATACCTCACAAGAGAGTTCTGAGGATAAATCTGTTAATGTTTATGAGGTGCTCAGATAGTGCAGTCATGTGGGCCATACAAGTAGCTAGCTAGTTAGCACTTTCCATCCATAGATATCAAGGGTTGTGCTAGAATTTTGATTTTAATGGAATGTTTGTTCACACACAAAACAGTGAGAATTAACATATTTGAAAGATTCCCTCATGAGATATTAGCAAAGAAAACAGCTATCATACTAACAATGATCTTGGTTCTGCTTCCACTGAAGCCAATAATACTGTTGCCATTAACACCATGGGATCAGAATCAGTCCCAGTATAGGTTAAGGCATGGAAATATGTAATAAAGTACAACAGTAAAGTGCTGAGAAACACAATCATATCTATGCAAAGTTATGTTGCATGTTTATAATTTCTCCTTTTCTTAAGGGTTTTTTTCCTTCTTTTTTAAAGAAATAAGGTTATAAGGGTTTGAAGAGCATGCATGAACTTACATTGAAAGCTCTTTTGGACAGAGACTGTATCTTTTTGTTCCTTCTTTGTACAGTGCCTAGTTCAACTGGGTCCTGGTCCATGGCTGGGGCTCCTAAGCACTACCAAAAAAAAAAATGAATAGCAACAAAGCATGTGTTATTTCACTGGATTATTAACATTCCAAGCAAATGATGGCTGTTGACATCTGAAAGTGGGTTGATCAAAATGACACAAAGAAATGCACAGTGCCAAGATTACAGGACACATGCACAACATTTCTCCCCTTTCCCTCCCCCCTTCGTTAGGACTCTTTCTCTACTTCATGTAGTAGGTCAAAAGATGCTGAAAGTCTCTGCAAGCAGTGTACAAAAGCTTAAAATACTATTGTTACCTATTACTACTTGATGGAAGAAGATCCAGCCATGAGTAAGAAATTGGCTTAATAGCTCTGGCTGCCAGTGGGTGGGAGATAATAGGCAAGAAGGAAACTAGGGAAGGCAGCTGTGGGAGAGAATGAGCCTGACTAGCCCCAAAGTTATGAGATGCCATGCACTGATATGCCGATGACACCCACCTTACATCTTTTTCAACAAATAGACAATGCTAGCACCCAGATTTTTGGTACCTGCAAAGGATATCTATGTTGATGAAGAACAAATGGCTTTGATCAATGAGTTATGGGTTTTATTATGAAATGCTAATGAAGATTGGAAATATTTGAAGCCAATGCAGTCATTCTGGTTTTACATCAGTGTATATGTGAACAGAATTTTGGCCTTTAGACTAAAATGTATTGGTTCCTTCTTTGTGTTCATTTTACATGTTTACTACTTCTTAGGTTATGTAATTAATAGGAATGGTATTCTGTAAATCCTTTTGTGGTCATGTAAAATGGCTTCTTTGATCAATGAGAATGTCATAACAAAATACTGGCAGTCTCCCATTAAATGATTTCTCTATTAAGGAAAAGGCACACCATTTTTCTTCTTACATTTTCCATAGTTTCAGATAGAAGTATTTGCTTAGGAGTAAAATAAATAATGGTTCTGGTGGCTCTATAAGCATTTTAAGAATTTTCAAAAATAGATGTCAGAAATTATATTTAAAATTATGTTTATCTACAATTATATAAAAAGTAAATCATACAGATTTAACAGTCTTGGCTATTATGGAGAAACTGCAGTTTCTTTCTATGTAAGGTTATAAAGGAAAACTGCTTACAAGTCCAATTTTGACTCCTTCCAGGTTTACCTTAGTTCAACAAAAGTACCTGGCAGCAGTCTTCAACAGATGTGAAAATAGTGTCAACTGTAAGCGGTTCCACAACTATCTCATTATTGTACTTCTGATATTAATGTAAAGCAACAGATCATGGGACAATGCACAGTCTGTATGGAACAGAATGAAATATGGACCCAGGACTGAGGAGTCTGAACAAAGCACCTGTTGAATAGGACTTACATGAGAATGTTAGCTTCAATAAGAGAGGATTCTAGTATATTAAAATTACATAACAAGCATGGTGATTTGTACTTTTTGAACACTTTATATGAATGTTTCAAAATCTATACAAAGCTGGACATAATGACTGGAGGAATTTTGAACACAAGTAGAATAGAAAAAAGCAGTTCTCAGGCCAGGTCTACACTGCGACTTTAAATCGGTTTAATGGCCGATATACCGATTTAACGCTGTATCCGTTCACACGACGTCGTCATTAATATCGAGTTAAACGGCTCCTTAAATCGATTTCGGAACTCCTCCCAAACGAGAGGAGTAGCGCTAAATTCGATAGTGATAACTCGGATTAGGGTTCATGTGGACGGAAATCGACGTTATTGGCCTCCGGGCGGCATCCCAGAGTGCAGCACTGACCGCTCTGGACAGCAATCTGAACTCGGATGCAGCGGGCAGGTAAACAGGAAAAGCCCCGCGAACTTTTGAATTACATTTCCTGCTTGTCCAGCGTGGAGCTCTGATCAGCACGGCTGGCGATGCAGTCTCAAATCCAAAAAGAGCTCCAGCATGGACCGTACGGGAGATACTAGGTCTGATCGCTGTATGGGGAGACAAATCTGTTGTATCCAGCTCCGTTACAGAACACGAAATGCCAAAGCGTTTGAATAAAAAACTCCAGGATACACAGCGCTGTGTGACAAGCGTAACGGGAAGCCAGAGACTCAAATGGACGCTCATGAAGGGAGGGAGGGGGTACTGAGGACTCCAGCTATCCCACAGTCCACAGCAGTCTCTGAAAATTATTTGCATTCTTGGCTGAGCTCCCAATGTCTGTAGGTTCAAACACAGTGTCTGGCGTGGTTCAGGGAACAGCTCCTCAGTTTATTTCCCCCCACCACCACGTTAAAAAAAAAAAAGGGAAAGATTGCTGTGCTATGGCGTTTGCTCAATGCACTCCGCGAAAAAGGCGCCAAAGGGTTGTCTGCTGCCTTCACAAAGGGAGGGGTGAGGCTGTACCCAGCACCACCCGGGGCAGTGTTTTCTGCCCCATCAGGCACTGTGCTCTCAACACGGAAGTGGGAACTATGGGATAGCTGAGGAACAGCTACCCACAGTGCACCGCTCCTGAAATCGATGGTAGCTTTGGACCATGGACGCAAACAATCGATTTCGGGATCCCACTGTGGACGCGCTAAACCGATTTTATTAGATCTGTTTTGTAATATCGGTTTAAGCTAATTCGAAATAATCGTGCAGTGCAGACGTACCCTCAGAGTCCTATACAACTCCTGCTAAAGTCAATGGAGTCCCTTCTATTGATTACACATTACTTACTTCTGTTACTTTTTTATTTTAAAAAGCTAAAATATTTACCTTTGTGCACAGTTCAGAGAGAAGACATACATAGCCAAATTCATCCCTGAAATAACCATTGAAATCAATGGAGCTGTGCCTGCTTAAACCAAGGTTGTTCCATACTGTGCTTTAGTATATTTATTATAAAATACCAAAATATATTGTATTTGAGAAACAGTCCAACAAAAAGAAATGTCACTATTTGTTTTTGGATTTGGGGAATAAACACTTCTCAGTTGTTGGGAAAAGGCAAGAGCAATTACATCTGGAAATATTCCTACAAAGGAATTATTTGTCAGAGCAACTGAAGAACTGTGGAAAAAAATTGGTAACAGAAACAACATTAGGTACTTGATGACTTCCAAGGGTTCTACCCCCATAGACATACAAGCAAATATCTACCCTGGTAGCTCTCTCATGTCCCACATAAACAGTTACTGAACTTTTTGCTAGCCTACTCAACTCCTTTTTCCTGTCCTCATGGTACAGCTAGTCTTGGTTGAGCATCTGTCCATGCCTTGCTTCTGGTTCACACTTTGCAGAATAGCAACTCAGACAAAAGTGTGGCTGGATGGTGGAGATATAGCTCATAAGACTATAATTTTAAAAAGATAGGTAATGGACTTAAAATGGACTCTTACATCAGCCGTTTGGTAAGCTTGAAAAAAGATTCAGAGGGATAGAAGAAAGGACAGAGTCACTGGAAGAATATAATTTTGTGCTTAAAAAGAAACTTAAACTGATCACAGCTATGATTCAGGATAAGGTTTCATTTCATTTCAAAGCTGAGTCATTAGAAAATACTTAGGAGCCCAAAAATCTATGCCTATTAGGCCACCCAGCTGGTTAGGAAAGAGATAATCTGAAACAGAAAGTTAAGTGAAGATCTAGACAAAGATACAAATATCCACCACACTATACAGAGAAGTGTCATGACTTCTGGTACCACTGGGCTCCATCTTTGCAAATTCTTACTCACAAGTAGTCCTAATTACTACTAATCCCATTTAATTAGACTATATATATAGATAAGGACTACTCAAATGAGCAAGTATTTGCAGGATAAGATCCCTTGTTAGCAATCTCAGAGAAGCTAATAAATAAGTGAGAAGGGAAGTGGAATTACCCTTTACTCTTACTGATGTGTCAGCTATGAATGAGGCATACACAATCACCAGCATAGGGAATATTACATTATTGTGAATAAATAAGACTTCTAGAAATATGAATTTAGGATCATTAGTCTAGGACCTTTCACTTGCCCAAAATTTACTTGAAGAATTAACATAAGACTGTCATAAACAGATAGTTAAGGGTTAATGTCTCTTTCACCTGTAAAGGGTTAACAAACAGTGAACCTGGAACACCTGACCAGAGGACCAATCAGGAGTCAAAATACTTTCAAATCTTGGTGGAGGGAAGCCTTTGTTTGTGTTTTTTGGGTTTTGTTTTGTTCTTTCTGGGTTCTGAGAGTGACCAGACGTGCAACCAGGTTTCTTTCCAATCTCTCTGATACAGTCTCTTATATGTTCAAAATAGTAAGTACTAGGTAGATAAGGCGGTTTTAGTCTTTTGATTGTTTTCTCTATTTGCAAATGTGTATTTGGCTGGAGGGATTTTAACTTGTATTTGTGCTGTTGCCGTGGGAGCTTCTCTCTCAGTGTCGTAATAAAGCTAAAGACCCCCCCTGTTGAATTACTGTCTTGATTTATCAGAGACATACTTTTCACTTTTTCTTTCTTTATAAAAGCTTCCTTTTTTAGAACCTGATTGATTTTTTGGTTATCTTGTGTAAGACTCCAGGGGAGGGGGTCTGTACTCACCAGGGAATTTGTGGGAGAAAGGAGAGAAGGGGGGAGGAAAAACCTGATTTATCTCTGTGTTAGTCACTGTCTCTCTCTCCGGGACAGAGGAGGGGCAGGAAAGGTGAATTTCCTCTTTGTTTTAGATTCACGGAACTTGAATCTGTATGGCCTCTTGGTGAGGGGGAAAGAGGAGGGGGGAAGGTGACATTCCTCTCTGTTTTAAGATTCAAGGAGTTTGAATCACAGTGATCTTCCAGGGTAACCTAGGGAGGGGAAGCCTGGGAGAGGCAACGGTGGGGGAAAGGGTTTACTTTCCTTGTGTTAAGATCCAGGGGGTCTGGGTCTTGGGGTCCCCTGGGAAGGTTTTGGGGGGACCAGAGTGTACCAGGCACTCCAAGTCCTGGTTGGTGACAGCACTACAAGATCTAAGCTGGTAATTAAGCTTAGGGACATTCATGCCGGTACCCCATCTTTTGGATGCTAAGGTTCAGAGTGGGGATGTATACCATGACAAAGACAACATAAATAACAGAAAGGCCTAGCAGTCTGGCAGTGAGTTGTTAGAGTGGGCTCAGGGATGGGTGGGGGAAATCAGAAAGTCAGCTTAGCTAGTTTGACACATTCCTACCAGAATTCCATGTCTTCATCACACTAAGAACTGGTTTTAGAAAAGCAGAAAATTCATGTCCTTCCAGATTTATCATCAAGAAAGCAAAGAAGAAAATGGTTATTTTAAAATCTTAGCTTTGCAGGGCAAACGTGTCAGCTTGCCAGCATATGTCCTGAACTCTAAGGGTTATGAAAACAAAAGATGGACATCATCAAAAAAATGCATGACTACACTACAAATCTGAACAAGAGAGATATTATAAACAAAAATAATTTCAAAACAACTGCCTGGTATGCTGGATAAAAACATTGATGTCAAGTCTATTAGTGCAGAAAGAAAAACAACTCTTGTAGCCCAAAACATTTTTCCCTCTGCCCTAAATTGAGAGTTCTGAGAAATAGAATACTGCATTCCTTAAGAACAAACCAGAGAGATTTTACTTTTACAAAAAATCTAGTTTGTTGAGTCTGGGTTTTGCAGTACCCAAATCAAAAACAATTCAGATCTGGAGGACTAGGTTCACTTTAAACTAAGCCAATTTTGATTTCAGATAAATGATACTAGGTTTTGCGCCTCTTAGGTTATTTTTAATTTAACAGTAATGACTACATGAAAGTTTGGTAGCATTGTCTTTTATAGCCCCAATAAATATTTAAACTTGTAATTGTTGATTTGTGCAATATTTTTCAACTAAATTTCCTTAGGATTAAAATTAAAAGAAGCAATTATAGAATTTCCCTCCTTTAATCCAAATAGGTACTTTCACCTTTTTGGTCTTTGAATATTTTATTTTTCAATCTCAGTGCTGCATAAACAGTCCTGCTTGCTTGCTTGCTTCTTTTTTGGGGAGGGTAGGCTGTGTATGGGAGTATCATTTAATTTCTCTGGTTTTTAAAAGGTGGGGAATAGAAAATGTGGAGCTTCTTGCTTAAAAGTTCTGAGAGTTTGTCAGTGGTACTTACAAGATCCTTGCTTCACAGCAAGACAAACTTCATTTCTGAGCTCCAGATAACCAAAACTTTTTGCAATCTGTAGGTTGAAAGGAGTAGTATAGTGTTTACTGGACTAAAGGTTTCCATGTCAGACCCTCTACTCAGTAATTACCTTATGAAGCCTCCCAGTCACATGGGAACTCTTTGGTCTGCAGCTTGTAAGATCAAACACTTCCCTGAGCATGGTTCCTGGAGTCCAGATGCGGAATGGAAGAGGTATATTTAGAGCTCTGCAAAACTTGTGCCAGGTTCAGTAAAGGTTCACATGCTCCCATTATAGGTGGACTGAATTTAATACAAACTTGGACCCAATTACTGTTTTGGATTAAAATCCAAAATCTTTTGGCTTCACATGATTTCAATCTAACACCAGAAAAGCTTGGTAGTTTCAAATGAGTTTCATTTTTCACCTGGTATTCAAAGCAAGACACAAGAAACAGACAAACAAAAATATTTGAATACGCTGCCTGTAAACAAACCACAGAATTTCATACAGCTCTAGAATGTTCAGGATGTATTTTATAAAATTCCTAGATATTTTCAGAATAACACCTACTGACTTTTTTGAGGTGTGTGGTAGAAAGCTATCAGGGCATGGTCTGCCCAAATAATTCCTCTGATCTTAAAATCAGGATGCTTGAATTATTGCATTTAAAGGTAGAGGTTAATTATACAGCTGTACTTTAAAATGTCAAACAAAGTAAGGGGAGGGTAGATTCTCTCCCTTAACCAATTCAACACTACGAATAAAGGGTTCCAGCACTGCACATCAATGGAGAGAAAAGAAAGGAAGAGTGCCAATGCAAAAGTATTAACATGTAAGGAAAAAGAAGAAGAGAAAAAAAAAAAGTTGCCTAGCGTTGATCATTCACACACAATGCAAGTTCAAAGGCACATCTTCTACAGGAGGCTTCTCATGGACACTTCAAATATTCTGTATCAAGCAAAGTCACTGTAGCTTGGAGATAAAAGTGAATACTCAATGGAAGTGGCAGAACTGTAGAAAGATGTTCACAAATCAAATGTAGCAATTGTGACCAAAAGCACTCCCATATTCATACCTTACGTGAAACTGTGATACTCTTTGTACAAAATATGCCTTGTGAGGTATCATCTGAAAACTAACAACTCCGCTGGTCAATATTAGCATGGTGAAATGTATGTATCAACATTATATATAAAGTTAGGAATCTCCCTTGTATGATATTAGCCTGTATTCAAAAGCACACAGCCCTGATTAGGCGAAAGTTGTTAAATAGATCTATCCCAAACAAAGGAATGTGTGTTTACCTCAATTTATATATAAGTAGTAAACATGGTCCTCAAGACTGGAGGGGGAGGAGATGGCAGGGAACAGAACAATTTGCATTTTAGCAAACACTAATGGGGGGAAGAAAGTGCATGGATCCTCCTTTGTCACTGGACTCCATGCTGACTTCCTCACCTTTTGGATAAACTTTACTTTGAATAGTGATCTTTAAAAGAATCCAAATCAAACGTTCACTGGATTATAAAAGAAAAGACCAGAAAACAACAAGTGCTCTTTCTTGCACTATCTTGCAAGAAGAACGTGGCTGAGTTTATGAATCTAGGCAGATAACAAGCATTCAGACAATGACATCTTCAAAGCTCACTATTCCTGTATGGCAGTGGTGGGCAACCTGTGGTTGTCTTAGGTGAGGTGTGGATGTGACATCTTGAAATTGGAAGTAGGAAAAAGGCCTGAAAACAATACCATACAGCAGTGGTGGGCAACTTGTGAGGCGCATGCAGCCCATCAGGGTGATCTGATTGCAGGCTGCGAGACATTTTGCTAACTTTGACCATCTGCAGGCACGGCCCTCCACAGCTCCCACTGACCACAGTTCGCAGTTCCTGGCCAATGGGAACTGCAGGAAACCATAGCGGCATGCTGCTGCCACTCGCTATGGCTCCCATTGCCCAGGAATGGTGAACTGTGGCCACTGGGAGCTGCGGAGGGCTGTGCCTGCGGATGCTCAACATCAGCAAAATGTCTCCAGCCTACAATCAGATCACCCTGATGGGCTGCATGCGCCTCACAAGTTGCCCACCACTGCTGTACGGTATTGTTTTCAAGCCTTTTTCCTACTTCCAATTTCAAGATGTCACATCCACACCTCACCTAAGACAACCACAGGTGCTGCACCAAACCACTCCTGTGGCATTTGATCCATTCTCAGAACATTCCTGGTTGAAGAGAAAAGTCCCTCAACTAGGAAAAGTGAGGTGTGATGGGACCTGGAGTCCCCAGGCCTGTGTAATTCATATTATACATGCTTTTGTATTTACAGTTTCACCGGTTGCAATAGAGAAATGAGAATCATCTAAGGGACAGTTTCTATATACTTTAATCCCAAACAGACAAAAATTTGAACAACAGCCCTTTCTTTTGTATGCAATCAATCTTTGTTTGCTTTGTAAATCTCAGAGAGATTGAGATTAGGGCTGTTCAGGAAATGGTTTTCCCATCCTAGGAAAATATTCAAGATTTTGAAAAATATTTACTGTCCAATTTAGAGATGGAGAAAAAAAACACACACAAAAAAATTTATGAACCACCATATGAAAAGGCCATTTTAGGTCAGTTGAAATAATTCATTTCAATAATTTTGAAATGTTCTGTTTAGATGTTGACTCAATTAGATTAGCTTAATTTTTGAAACAAAAAGTCATTTGAACTAGGAAACCAGAAATTTTAGTTTAAAATAAGTCCAAAACAGGACATTTCAATCATTTAAAAAAAAAAAAAAGACACAAAATCCATCAAAACGGACCCTTTCCTGTGAACAGTTTTGGTTTCAACAAGTCAACATTTTTAACAGGAAAATAGTCCAACCAAAAAAATTCCCAAACAGCTCTAATCAACACTGTGTCTTCTTGGAGATTCACAATCTAATAGAAATTTTTCAGATGACAGCAGATATAGTTATAAATTCCAAGGGACTATTTCCTTATTGTTTAGGTAAAAAGAAAAATAAAGTAGCAAATATTTAAAGGGAAAATTGTAATGTTTTCCAGGATTGTTTTTTTTTAAAACTGGTATGCATTACTGTTATATAACCAGACTACTTTGTTAGGCTACATCACTGTAGTTAGTTTGCTGCTCAACTGATACAGACGTAAGGGAACCAAATCTCTATAAATATAGGGAGCTTCTATGGCTTCAGCAAAGAAAACTCTGATCCATTAAAAAGGCCTTTTTTTCTGATGACTTTCAACAGGCCTTGGGGGCTGCTAAGTCTGGCAAAAACGAACGTCAGGTTTCATTGAAAATCACTGGCTGGCTAAAATGGGATTTTGAAAGATGTGCCACCTGTTTTATTAACAATATCCAAAGATATTTTTATTTTTATTTTATAGACCTAAAATACTGTGTTCCACAAATCATTTTAAAATGTGAATATTGCTTGTTTTTAAACCTGTGTTATTTTGCTACGGATTTTTTCCCCTCTCTGTCACTATGAGCCTCATAAATATAAGACTTTTACAGCAAAGATTTTCCCCTCATTCTCCTTTGGCTCCAGGGAACATCTACAGGAAAATAAAGCTATACCTACCATATGAGGAAATCACAACCATGAAATGTAAGCAGTATTACTGGTAGAAATGCCTAAAGATAAGATACAAATCTCCCAAGGGGCAAGAAAACAGGTACATTAACCTATTTACAGACCATTTTAAACACAAAAAGTGCACAATCCATTGTTTGTAGAGGGAAGTGGCATACTATGAGCTAAAAGGTTACTGTTTTACAACATGACATAACTGATAACTAAGGCTAAGATTTGGTCATGGGTATTTTTAGTAAAAGTCATGGATAGGTCATGGACAATAAAAAAATTCACGGCCCAGTGAACTGTGCACGACTTGTATAATATACCCCCGACTAAATCTTGGGTGCTTGAGGAAGTGGGGCAGCTCCAGGGCACCAGCTGGTGCTTGGGTTGGCGGGGAGAGGTAGGCGGTGCAGCTGGCCTGGGGTCAGGCACACTGGCAGGTTGCAGAAGTCACAGAGGTCCCAGAAAGTCACGGAATCCATGACTTCTATGACCTCTGTGACAGACTTGCAGCCTTACTGAGAACCAATGGGATCCAACTACTACAGCTCACTAGAGACTAGGAGAAATAATAGGACTCAGTCAATCACAGCAGGTTTTCAGTATATGTACAGCACCGTGCACTTTTCATTCCAAAGCACTTTTCAAATTACTATCCTAATCTTGAGAAGTGCTGAGATCCCACAACATTATTAAGATCAGAATTTGTATAGAAAACAAACACTTTATCTGCCACTGAAATGCAGACACCTGTAGGTAAGATCATGCAACATTGAATAATAATTTCAGACAGACAGTGAAAAGAGAATACTGCACCCAATACCAGTAGTATGGAAATTCAAAGGCAAAATTTAGTTAGACTGAAATCAAGCCAGAATTAGGCTGGAAAACCAGAGTTAAACAGTCCTAGTCATGCAAAAAGTTCTGAGATCTTTAGTGAATTGAGTTATTCAAGACTCTTCATGTTTTACACCTCATTTGAGAGCCTAGCACTTCAGCAAAGGCTCTGATGACTCATGAGATGTGCCAGTTAAATTTAAAACAGGACATTCTCATATGACGGAACAGCTAGGGAGAACTTGTTTGGGAGACCATGCTCTTCCTGGGCCTCTTTCAACTGGAGATGGCTCACTTAAGCAGTTCTTATCTGCGCATGAAGTTAATAAAGCTTTTGTTCTATTATTTAAAATGTAGTAATCCCTAGAAATATGATTATTTCTAGGGCTGTTGCCTGGCTAGAGGGATAATGGATTTGCACAGTGCAACACTAGGTATGATTTTCTTCAACATCTTTTCCCCCCTTTCAAGACCTATATCATCATGCTGACAGATAACCTTGTAACACATTTCCTTGACATGGTTCAACCATTCTTTCCAACAAGAAAAACAAAAAGACTGATGCTGTGAATGTAAAACCTTTAATTTATCACTGAATTGAAATGAATGCTCAAGAGAAAAAATTCTTTTGACAGCAATGGAGAAGAAAGTATTCTTTATCCACAGAAGAGGCACACTAATGGCAGAGGAAGTGCAAGCTTCCCCATGCTGGGCCATGAATGTGCCTTGGAAGAGATTTATTCCAAACCATAACAAACATCGTAAAGCCATCACCTCCTCTGGACTTCCTGTGCCTTGACTTACCTCTGTCTGCCCTTCAGTATGGAAGCTTTATGTGACAGGTACTTTCCTTGTTGTGCTTGTACCTAGCACATGGTCACTGCTTAGCAAAAGACAAATCACATTTGTAATACACCCCCCTCAGGCAGTATGATAATTTAGTTTTTCTGTCCATTTAGTGTTAGTCTACATAGCAAAAAAAATAAAATAAAAAAAAAGCCAGAGCAGTGGGTCTCAGAGCCCAGCTTAAGTGACTTGGTCTCACACTGCAGAACTAAAAATAGTAGTGTCAACGCTGAGGCTCAGGCTGATACCTGGGCTCTGAGACCCTCCCTCCTCACCATGGTTTCAGAATCCAGGCTCCAGCCCAAGCCCAAAACATCTACATTACTACTTTTAGCCCCACGGCATAAGCCCTGCAAGCCTAAGCCAATTACTCCGGCTCTGAGACTTGCTAGTGTTGGCCTTTTTTGCTGTGTAAACGTACCATTAGGCTGCTAGCAAAGGTACCAGTTAATACAAGCATTGCAGTATTTTTCTGATGTCAATATCAGTCCATTAGCAATTGGACTGATACAGAGCTGATTAAAAGAGATGTGTTGCCAGAATTTTTCCAGTTAGAATTTGCTGATTTATCAAAATAAAAATACTTTGGAGACTGTTTTTGACAAAGTTCTTCCAGAACTCAGGCGGGATTCAAATAGACACCTACCAGGTTTCTTGCCAGCTCATCTGCCCAGGTCCTTGGCAGCCCACCTGCTAGACTGTCTCACAGTTGGACATTCCAAGGGCTTTCAGATTCCCTGGCAGCCCACCAGACAGACTGCTTTGGAGCCAAGGACTTCAAAGTTTTTAGGGTCCATGGCTCCATTCCCTTCATGGAGAACAAAACCAAAATTTGAAATCCTCTGAAACAGAAACCTCTCTTCTCACAGCACTAGACTGATACTACACTACTTTTAGTTACTGTCCTGTAATGGATTTGAAGTGATGACAGAGGTGAAAGGGTTGAAAGCCCCTTACCGTTCCCATGAACCATCCAGCCCCTCCAAAAATGTGTTTGAGTCTCTTTAAAATAATCTTCTGTTACCCTAGGTGTAAATGATCATTGGAACCTGGCATTCTTCCATAACTCATCATTCTACCAATAGTACTAATGTAGAGTAAATTGATGATACTCACCAGGAAACAAGAGATGACCACAGAGGAAGAAAATGTCACAAGCAGAATATATATTCCTATTTCCCACCATGTCATTTATTCCTGGGTCTTCTCGTGGACTTTGCTACCCGATGACCAGAAGCAGTAGCTCTAGGCAACACCAGGCTAAAGCTGTGTGCCAGGCCCTAACAGACATTTTTGCCAGGGTAGGTTGGCCCTCTGATATCCTTACAGATTCGGGTACCAATTTCCTGGCAGGGACCATGAAAGAACTGTGGGAAACTCATGGAGTGAATCACTTGGTTGCCACCCCATACCACCATCAAACCAATGGCCTGGTGGAAATGTTTAATGGAACTTTGGGGACTATGATACGTAAATTCATCAATGAACACTCCAATGATTGGGACCTAGTGTTATAGCAGTTGCTTTTTGCCTACAGGGCTGTATCACATCCCAGTTTAGGGTTTTCACCGTTTGAACTTGTGTATGGCCACGAGGTTAAGGGGCTATTACAGTTGGTGAAGCAGCAATGGGAGGGGTTTACACCTTCTCCAGGAACTAACATTCTGGACTTTGTAAGCAACCTACAAAGCACCCTCCGACACTCTTTAGCCCTTGCTAAAGAAAACCTAAAGGATACTCAGGAAGAGCAAAAGGCCTGGTATGATAAACATACCAGAGAGCATTCTTTCAAGGTAGGAGACCAGGTTATGGTCTTAAAGGTGCAACGGGCCCATAAGATGGAAGCATCATGGGAAGGAGGCGATAACCGGAACATCTGCAAAGACCATCAGGAGACAAGTATACTTTAAAAATCTTGGTGGATCGGGAAGTCTTTTTTTTTGTGTGTTTTTCTTTGTGTTGTTCTCTTGGCGTCTGAGAGTGACCACAACACGTACCTCAGGCCTCTCTAATATGTCTTCTGTTCAAATTATAGTAAGCAATAAAAGAAGAAGGGCGGGTTTAGTCTTTGTTTGTTTTCTTTATTTGCAAATGTGTATTTGGCTGGAAAGTTTTTAATTTGTAAGTAATCGCTGGGGGGAGAATGTCCTCTCACGTGCCTATTAAGGTCTGAAAGACCCGTAAGCATTCCATCTTAATTTACAGAGATAATTTAACTTTTATTTCTTGTTAATTAAACAGCTTTCTTTTTTAAGACCCTGATTATTTTTTCCCTTGTTAATAAAGTGCCAACAGAAACTGAGTGTATTGCACGAGGGAATGGTGGGAGAAGAGAAGAGAGAGGAAGGGGGGGAAGAGGTAAATTCCTTTCTTTGTTTTAGATCAGGGAGCTTGAATCTGTATTGCCTCTGGGTGAGGGAAAGACCGGGGGGGAGAAAGGTAAATCCTCTCTGTTTTAAGATTCCCGGAGTTGAATGCACAGGTCCTAGTGTACCCAGGGAGGGGAGGATCTATGAGGA
>NC_133770.1:73724012-73783785 GCF_003597395.2 Chelonoidis abingdonii
GTTGGGAAGGGCCTTCACGTTCCAAGTAGACCTGGAGCTGTTAACTACCTCAATTCCCTTCCATTTCTCTTTCTCTACTTCAGCTTGTCAGCGACGGTCAGGTGCTCTTGATCTGAATGGCCATCTTCACGATGTTCCTTTTTTATGGGCTTTTGCGCCTTCTAAGACCATTACTGGTTTCTTACCTGAAATACACCGTAGGTGCAACCCCCGGTGTCATAATGCATGTTTTTATCTTTTCATTAATATTGCACCCTGATTATTTGTTTTATATATTTAATTTTATCTTCTTTATTTTATTATTTTTTTTCCAGTATCAATTTTTATTTCATTTAGTTCATTATTATTAGAATTATCCCAAACTACAGTTTTTTAATCATTCTAACTTTTCATGTTATATTGTATCGTTTCTTTAGATTATCCATTTTTTTTTCCCATTATTATATACGAGTCATAATATTCATTTTTCATTTTTTTTATTATTTGTTGTTTAATTTTTCTTTCCATGATTTTTTTCCATCCCATTTTATTTCATTCCCCATTCCATTTATAATTTTTTATTTTTTTTCATATTTTTCCCATCATTTTTTCATTTTTGTTTTATTATCAATTGCATTTATTTTTTTTATTCTTATTTTTTTACATTGTTTAATATTAATTATCTTGTTTTTTTTTTCATGTTCCCAGTGGTGCTTGTTATTATTATTTTTATTATAATCAATGCTTTATCTTTAGAGTGCGATATTATATCCCTTTTTATTCTTCTTCTCCATCCCTTTACCGCCCCATTATTACTTTTTCCCCACATATTTTAAATTTTGCTCCCCCTAAATCCTAATCTCCAGCTGTCGATGATTTCTTTATCCTTTTCTCCTCCCATGATGACTATCTGTTGTTTCAATATTCTCATTTGCTCTGCGTAAAAAGTTCTTAATTGCCCTCGCCTTTCTATTCTGTTATATTTACCCTTTAGTGTTGAATTTGATATTCCTCTCACCCCTCTTAGGTTCTTTTGTACAGGATTTTTTTTTGTAAACTTTTTCTTTGCTCCATTTCCATTTCTGACAAACCTTTCTTCCTCTATATACAAAGGTTAGTATTATTCATTTGAGGCTCATGCTCATTCCCATCTTTTTTCCTCTGCTTACAGGCCCCTCTCTCTTTATTTGATTGCCTTCTCCTTCTACTCCCAACGACGTTCCTCCACTTCCAACCCCACCCTCTAATCTTTTCCTCAGAGCTAAATGTCCAATCCTCACCCCCATAGTGATGAGGTTCATTTGTTAGCCTCATGTCCCGTCTCCTTTTAACCTTTTGATTATGTCATAAGTACTTTACTAGTTAACAACAAACACTGAGGCAGTGCCTCAAACTTCATAGCTCGAAATAAAGTTGATATTTATGAAACATGTTCTCCGTCACACATACTGGACATCATATAGATGAGGTAGAACAACAAACAACCCAATTAAATTCAAAGAATAGTCTGGTTTTCGTACACTGTCATCTTCAAGTTCTTTTTTTTTTAAGAGTCTCAAACGCTTTATCTTGCAGCTCTTTGTAACTTTACATGGGTGAAACTAAGCCCTCACTGCATGTATCACTATTCAACTTTAATGAAAAACAGAGAACAAAATAATTATCTATCCTTCTGAGAAGGAGCAGTGATTCCCTGATACCTGTTATGAAAGGTTAGAAATATATTATTGGATTCAATCATTGCTAAGGGTTTTCTAAGTCAATAGCTAACACAAGTAACTCAAAGTGTTGACTATCAGTATTCACTCCCCTGTGGAAAATTGTTGAAATGCTTACTCACAGCCTGAAGTTTTTTATGTTAAGTTAATTGTTATATATTTGCTTTTCTACTAATTAACTCTAAATTTTCTTTGATTTTTATGAGCATTTAAAGGTATTATCCGTAACGATTACTTTTAATGAACTCTGTAGTCTGCTGAATCTCATATAACAACTATCATTACTTAAACACAATCCCAAATATATTTTTCATTTTACTTTAACAAAACATCCCCCACCTATTTGCCACCAACAAGTAATTTCTAACCAATTATTGTTTTGTGTATTTTACAGTTACAATCTCCCCCATTAATATTTCACCAATCTACTTTTTAAGCCAATCTTGTGCATTTACATTACAGTACCCATTTTTTTTTTCATTTTTATTATTTTTTTTGTGTTCTATGCAAAACATCAAAGTTTTAAACGGAGTATAAATTGCTTGTATCCTCCTTCTAGTCATTTCCTATTGAGAAAAATACCCTCCCAAATTTAATCCATAAGTGGCAAGAAGGCAATCAAGATAGTTGACCATTCTAATTTATCTAAGGAATGAAAAGTAGCTCATTTGCATTTTGTTAAACAACTTTTTTTTGCCTGTCATTGGCCTTTTATGATATAGGAAAGCACACCCCAAATTACAAATGTTGTAAGACCCCAACCAAAATAACTAAATAACATTTTTGAACGTAATCAGTATGCACTTATCTATTCATAAGGGGTAAAAATATCACTTAGATGAGTTCAACAGGCTGTTTGACATCAGCTGTCAGAAAAGATCTAGATCTTCCATAGAATCAAACACAGACTTTAATGAAGAATACAAAAACCCTGCTGTCCTGCCAAAATTATACTCACCAAAATGAAGGTTTCTAACTTCTTAAAACTTTGACTTGGACGATTCCACTGCTCTACAGCCAAAATGCGTCTGAAATAAATGTAGTCAAACTTTCAACTATCTACAAAGTAATACATTTTGTTCTATAAGTTAGATGGATCAGAGACTGAGACATCGACTAAATAGTCTTTTCTAGAGATTTGCTCTGTGTCTTTTACAGTTAAATTATAGTCTGAACTTGTTGCTATTGCGAATCTAGAGTTCTAGTGTTGATGCAGCTTCCAATTAGTCAGCTCAAGGCTTGTTAATTACAGAAGTGGCAGAATTGCTTGTTGGTCATGTAGTAGTTGTACAAGAAACAACATGGTCGTTAGGGTTTCCAATGTTCTGACCGATCAAAGATCTTACCAGTCATGTGTGTGTACCTCCAATCCCTTAGTCAGCTTTCTTTCATTCATGAGACGACAAATTATTTCGATCTATACTTGCGCTCACACCTGCAACAACATCTCGTAGGGATGGTTCAGTTTGCACTCTGAGGTCGTACTAGCAGTAGTACAATGTTTTAGAATTACTACACTTGCTTTGTTGGCTCCCTATACTCACATTGTGAATTATTCAGCATTTGGTCTCATCCACTTTTCCCTGCTAGTAATGGGAATGTTAATTCTTCCCTCGCACTTCATCCCTGTCTTCCTGCTTCTTAGGCAACAACCCCAATTTGCACAAGCAATAATATATGCCCTTCATTATCCTCTCACTTTATGTTTATGAATAAGGCAGCCCTATACTACGATCAACACTCGGAATAAAAAAAATAGTGTCCCTTCTCAGCGATCCAGGTGGGAATCTTACCATTAAAAATATGCGAGAGTGAGAAATTATTAATCATAGTTTTCTCATAATACTTGTAATTCCTTTTCAAAATAACAATCGAAGCAGAGCTCATCTCAGATCAGACTGCCTTCTCGAAATTTGCAGTTTGTCATTAATATTGGCTATAATGTTTTTTGCCATCATGGTAATGTATTCTTCAAATATTGGTCATAGGTTCAGTAGTTTATGCCTCGGCCTAACCAATACAGCCAACAACATAAAGATCAACAAAGATTCAGTGACTGGAATTAGTGGTGTTTTTTGAAAAATCGCATCATAATATGTATTACAACATGAAACCACTCTGACCTCGAGTTGGGAGAATTGTGCCATTCAATTACTGAACATATCGTGTGAATTCATTTAAAATATAACACATAATTGACCAACATCATGTACCATTCAGTCTCAATCTAACTGTGAACGTTATTCTCCGCAGCCCCATCAGAATGGAGTTCTCAATAGGCTTGGGGAAGTCAGTAATAGTACGCTCATGTGGTAGTATGCAGTTCTCTCTGATCCTCCTTACTTTAAGGATGTCGTGCGAGAATGGACCTTTACACAATGGGACTGTGAACCTGAAGTGTTTATGCTGGTCTCCGACTCCTTTTCTGAACTGAGCAGTATGGATTCGAATGACGCAGGTGTTTTTTGGTGGCCCAATCAGGAGATTATTGATATGAGTTGGGAGCCTCCCCACCTATGGCCCGTCGGCGCTAAGCCTCTTCCAGTTCAGTCAGCGCACATCATTTCTTTTCATTTATCACTGTATTTGGTACCCATAGATGTTCATTCTCCGCCCTCCACCTTCACCTGATTCCATGCAAGTTAGTAAGAGTTCCCACTGGCCATTGCCACTTCGGATAGCAGTCGCCACTTTATTTCAATGATTTTTAATTATTACCCAATCTTTTTATTATTATTTTTTCATCCCACTATCCCATTATTTTTTTGTTTTTATTTCATCATTCTTTGTTTTTTTTTTCATCCATCCCATGTATATCATTTTTTTATTATCTTTCAATTTTCAATCTTTTTACTTTTTTCTGATTAATTCTAATTTTTAATTTCATTTCAATTTTTATTGCCATTTTTTTAACCCCTCCCATTCAGCTCTCCTGGGTGTACTCAATGCTGTGCACTCCACATGCTCTGAAGTCTTCCATCGCACCCAGTCTGTCCCCCAACTATTCTTCTGAACCCCAGTCTGATGATCTCCTCCAGCAGTCCCATGTGCCCTTACTCTGTCTATTTGCCTACCTGGTGCTTCGCTTGGGGCAGGGGTGCTGGTAGAATACAGCTGGATGTTTTTGCTACCACTGTAATCCTCTGGGGTGAAAGTGGAACTGCTTAGCCACTTTATGGCAGAATGTATTTTCTCCGGGAAAAAAAATTCTGTCACCGACATAATTTTGTCGCTTTTGTTTTCAGCACCACTGAGCTTTTTGGTATGTTTACAAAACTTGATCATGTCATAGGCAGAATTCCCCCAGTGATTTTAAATATATATCCACCACACCCTTACCATATTTGCATGTATATCATGCACCTTATTTTAAAAATCATATGGTTCTGATATGCATCGCAGCCTTCAAAGCGAACAGTCTAGAAGGTTCAATCTGCCCTCAAAATGAGCTAGCCCACTTGTGACATAATTCCTGTAAACTCCCCAATAGGTCGGCACTTCAATTTATCTATTAATACCAAGCTCACTTGCCTCTTTAATCAAGGATTCCTATTGCTCATTTAGCCCTCTGTGCCCACAAGAAAAATATTGACAACAGTCGTTTGGAAACTTTTCTTCTTGTGCCTGCTAAATATTCCAGATAACAAATGGCAATTAAATTAGAGTGCTGATAGACCCTAGATTAGTATGTATAAATACTATTCCCCAAGTGTTTGCTAATGGTTGCCTACCTCCCATCTTCGTGCCTTTGGGTCCTCAGGATTTTATGGTTCTTGTTACTTCAATCTGTTCTCTGCCTTTTTTTTATACATAGATTTGCAAAATCTGTAGGGTCAAGGGACTGTCTTTTCTTCTCTGTTTGTATGGTACCTTAGACTTAATGGCTGTCCTGATCCAGATCGTGAACTTCTCATTTCGAGATTGTAGATTGCAATTTTGACCAATTGCATCTGGCTGTTCCTAAAACAGTGCTGTGGGCTAAGGAACAATTCGCCGGTGCCCACTGGCAGCCCCAATCCTTCCAAGTAGTACCCTTTAGTAGGCATTAATATCTTTATTCTTCGTGATACAACATAAGACCAAGCAGCGTGAATCAATTACAGGTTTGGTTCGGATATGTCAGGAGCTAAAAAATGCTCCACAACTGCTTCTCAAGAATACAGGAAGACATTAGAGATAAAACTAATTATAGCAACTCATTGCACTAGAGCTAAAGATACATTTTTCTCGCACTCTCAAGAATCTAGTATTTTTTTTTACCTTGGGCAAAGTCCATGCCATTGATTAGAAATAAGCAGGTTTAAGTCATTGCAAGTCTGCCTGAATTGTTCCAGCCAGCTGTGCTAGGACCTATTGTTAGTGTAGCACTGGCAGAATATATACAGTAAATAGCGATGACAGAGGCGAATCTTCCTACCAGAGACCTGTTGCAACAATGGAGAATTCTATCTTAAATCAGTGGCAAATGAAGAGCTAGTCCATCACATGACAGTCTAGAATACATTATTCTGGACATTTGACACAGATGCTATTACTGAAGTCTATGCTTTTTAGGCATGATAGATAACTACCAAGAATGGCTCAAGCTCACCAAGAGCACCATGAAGAACTTAAGACACAAATGTCACTAGGTATTTTAACGTTGGAAAATTAGCACAGCTAAACATAAACTTCATGTATGAACACTCAAGGCTTCATTAGTTTTGTGACTCCGTTTAATATATAGATATATCTATATACCACATCTATCTTTATTTTCAGCTTATTTGTATATATATCCTTTTTTGAATATTTGATTGGTAAAGTGTTACTATATAACTGTACAGGTGAAATTTTAGTAAAGAACACATAAACTACATGAAAAGACCAATAGGATATAACAAAAATATGAGTGATTAAACCAAATCTTGGCTACATCTACAACATCTTGCCTTACTTAATACCATAAAATGTAAAAACTTAAAGATTATAGCTTAGATAACAGTAGCCATATCGTTGTTTTAATGGAATACAAATATTTGAATTTCTAGCACATCAATAAGTACATAATAAACACCACTTTTATCTTCTGAAGCAGTACGATTCTTCTCAAAAATTGTAGACCAGTGGTCTTCCTGTAGACATCCTTTCTTGAGGATGTGTATTTTATTAATATTCCCTTTAGAAACAGTTTTTTAAATCTTAATAGTTGGTTCACCACTCAATAATCAAAAGTATACTTTGATAAACAGTCTATCTATATGTTATCATACATCATGATAAGCATGGTTCACACGGGATACTTATTCTTGTCCACTTTTGGTTTTTTAATCTCTTGAGACGAATATAAAGTAGGGCTCCATAATTGAGTGTCTTTCTCATACCTAGCGCAAGACTATTCCTATTACATTAGGCGTTTTTGCCCTCGATTTCTATTCACCAAAGCCTATCACTATCTTGTATACGGCTTACAATATCTATATCCCTCCTATTTCCCCCAATTTTCTTTTGTTGCGAGAAATATCCTTCCCTTCGGTTCGATGTAAAAATTTTTTGTAGGGTGCCATGGAATACTATTCCATGCAATGCCACTCGCACTACTAACACTTGCATGTAGATCTCTATTAGCTGGAATGGCTTGCAAAGTGGAGAGATCATACACTGCCGCGCTCATAGTGCTGGGATTATGTAGTTTCAGCTTTGAAGCTCTTTTGTCCCCTTCTGGATTTTGTGACCTTGCCAAAACCATTTTACCATAGATTTTATAATTCAGTTTAGTTTTAAAGTATTTAGCCTTATTTATAGATGATCTGTTTTTTATGCATGTGGACTAGAGTATACAGTTTGTCACCTAATAATAAGTCAATGATTTCGAATCCGTTGGGGATATGCTGTTGTCGATGCATTTGATATCATGATACTATTGTTGGCTCTACCACTCTCAGGTCTGTGATGCATTCATGTTCCAGCCATAGATTGACTTACAACTAAAAGTTGCAGGAAGAAAGAAAGTTGGTCATGTTATACGCATGATTAGGGAAGGATATGCCCTTTAAAATCCACAAAAAGCATAACACAAATATATTGGTATAGAGGATTCAAGCGACGAGCAGCAGCAAAATAAGAAAGGCGAACGCTCCCCGTATGACGCTGATTGAGCGGCCCATAGCGCGATGAGTAAGTTGATGATAATGCTCTGTATCACTTTTCTTACTCTCCCTTATTCCTTGCTTGATGGTGTTATGTCATCCCACTGGGAAATAAAATGTTAAGTAGTTACAGAATTCTCAATTTCACCAGTCATGGGGTTATAGTAGTCTTCCAAGGTTGTCTCCCATGTTAGCTTCAGCACTTTTGCGGGAATTGGTGGATGTATCATGCTCATAGAATACATCTGAGAACAAGTGTATTACAACCGTCTCTAGTGCCCATAGAACAGCCGAGAAGTGAAGAGTTATTAAAAAACGAAACACTAATATATTCTCCCTATAATAGCGGTTTTTGCCGACCTATCGACTGGACATGCTTCCTATGGAGGCTGAAATATATGCTTGAATTAAAAAAAGTAATACTAATTTACTTTTAATAACTTTCAGCATTTTTTTGACGATATGTGGGGGATTCACTGATGTGGGGAAGAACTGTGGAGTCTCCTGTCTGTGGTTTTTTTCCATCATGCTGTTATTTATTCCCATCTTGTATCATCTTCATTATCATATTTCCACTTTTTTCATATTTTTAGTTATGAAACACAGCAAGTTGTTACACTTTACTGCAGATATTTGTGACAAAACACAAAGGTCTAGGTACCAGTGTGAATTTCTAAGAGTAGTCCAATATCAGCACTCAAACTCAATGTCTTCCAAGAATTCGAAGTGCTCTCCAAAATTTGAGAGGGCTTAGCGTATGGTATGGTGCTTTTAGAAGTCTTAATAGCAGCAAACTCCATCGAAAGAACTACATGACTCCAACACCAAAAAAGGAATCATCTTCTGGCTTGGTGGCAGTCTGACTAGATGTGAAAACGAAACCTCGAGTCAAGTCTGCACTGCTTTTGTGATCATTATTGAGCATGAATCCATCATATCAGCATTGAAGCATATCCTCTGGATATGGTAGTGAAGCATGAAGCGGACTAATGCATCTTTAGATCTCTGGCACTTAGAATATTGCACACCAGCTACACTAGTGTCCTCCAAATGCCGTTCTCACTTTAAAGTGATCCTTGAATTACAACAAGAACCCGCCAGGGCAGCATTTATCTCCCTCAAATGTAAACAACTTGTTTGTTGAGAGAGTTAAATTACTGGCTTCACACGAGTAGGACTGAGGGGACTTGTAGAGCTCTAAGTATATATATATGATTTTGAATGGCAGATATTTTTTGTGTACATAATTCTACATTTGTAAGTTCAACTTTCATGATAAGAGATTGCACTACAGTACTTGTATTAAGTGAATTGAAAATACTCTTTCTTTTATTGTTACAATGCTAATATTTATAATAAAAAATAACTAAAACGTGAGGACTGTACACTTTGTATTCTGCTGTTATGTAATTTGAAATCATAAATATTGATAATATATATATATTAGAATGGTATTGTATTCTATCTTACAGCACATCAATCGCTTAATTAATCACTGGTTAATTTTCTTATTGCTTGGAATCCCTTCTAGAAACCTATTTTTACATAATGCGGCTTTGAGTTTGTATTTGTAAATTGACAGTCATAAGTTTCACCTCACCCACATCAAGCTGAGTAAATGGCGCGTTGAGAAGTGGGAGATTTACAGCTCATCTCCACATAGTGCTTGGCACTAACGTCTTTGGGTTCTGCCGCAACTCCCTGTTTAAGTGTTTCATTATATAGGTTTGCAGTTTGGTTTTAATAGCTCTCTCAGCTTCCATCTATCAAACATTGTTCCAGCACCTCTGCATCTGCGATGGGGGCGTGGGGTGGGTAGAGAGGTTTCCAATTTTTTGAGATGCTAGAATGAGAAAGGGGTTGGTCTGGACTTCTAATGTGTGCAAACTGAGGATCTGATTATTCTTCTCATCACTCAATGATTCATAGCCCCTTCACATGACTGACAGTTCTGGTCTGCTCTGCCACAAGGAGGGTAAAATTGATGAGCTTGGGCCTATCAGATCCTCGAAAATGGTTGAAATTAATTTCAACTTCTGGTGTGAATAAAAGAGTTGTATACGCTAATTGATTTATTTAGTTATCATAGTGAAGTTGATTCTGCCTTTCTAGCAGCCACAACATTATTCGGCCACGCTCTGCACATACACCTGGTAACGATATAATCACTGTCCTTTCGTGCCAAAAAATCCTGTACCGCTGTTATTATAGTGAAAGTCTGTATTTCGTAGTTTGATTTGTATCACCAGATTGCGCGCAGTCCCGCCCCCCGGTCTTAATTCTGTCCACATATTATCCATGCGCTGCTTATTACGTTTATAATTCCGAATTCATGTTTACCTAATCATGTGGTGTTATATCCTGCAGTAAGGGTAATGTCATTCTTCTCCTCTAACTCTGTTCCCTTATGTGAAATGTAAATTCCTGTTACATATTCTACTGTGTTTGACTGTTTGAATGTTTTAAAACCCGTGTAGAATCACACATATCCAAGTCGTGTATCATGCAGACTTAAGGATACATGCTACGACAATGTTCTCTTTGACACTTACCCTCTTAAAGTGCTGATGTTCTGCAACTCTTATGTTCAATGCATCTATGTAATCTGTAAGTTTGTAGTTTAATTAAAAACAAGAAAGGAGGGAGGGGAATGGTTTATTTCCCTTTGTTGTGAGACTCAAGGGGTTTGGGTCTTGAGGGTCCCCAGGGAAGGTTTTGGGGGGAACAGAGTGTACCAGGCACTCCAAGTCCTGGTTGGTGGCAGCACTACAAGATCTAAGCTGGTAATTAAGCTTAGGGGGATTCATGCTGGTACCCCATCTTTTGGACACTAAGGCTCAGAGTGGGGTTTTATACAATGACACTACTAATAGTACTAATATATAGTAAATTGATGATACTCACTAGGAAACAAGAGATGACCACAGAGGAAGAAAATGTCATAAGCAGAATATATATTCTTATTTCCCACCATGTCATTTATTCCTGGGTCTTCTCATATACAGTAAATGTGAGACCCAGACCTCTCTCCATTTGTTGGCTTATACCTCTTATTCAAATTTTACCTATAGCGGTAAAAGATCCTAATGCCAACTTTGCTTGTTAGTCTATATTTCCCCTTTAATTTCCTGTAAGGCAATATTAAGATTATTCATAAAAATATCTTCCCCTGTACTTCTCCTGGGTTTTGGTGAAGGGGACATTTCTAGTTGCAGAACTTATTTTCCCCTTCAGTCCTGCTGTTCCCTTGATACTTACAGGATGAAAATAATCTTACCTGGACTTCAAAGGCCAGTTGTATTATTCTTGCTATTCATTACTGGTTCACAGTAGCTTGTAAGACTATATAAAAAAACCCAGATATTTTAGAGAGTTAATAATATCCTGACACTCACAGGTGAGTCATAGCTGTGTAACACATAATATAATGGACTGAAAGTTAGAAGACAAGTCTATTCATCATCATGTAATTGGAGAACCAACATGGATTTAGAAAGAAAATATCTTGGATAGGCAGAGAATATGACAAGAAAAAATATGAAATAAAGTGTTAAAATTGCATTTACAAGAAGCAAGAATGTAATTTTATTTTTTGATTTGATGCATCATTCTCAAATCAAGCACCCTCACTATTCATGTGTATAAGCTCTTACTTATCTTTCTTTAATATCTCTCATGAGAAAAATCTGACCCTTGACCAGTTTGAAGTTATAGGCAAGACTGGTGATAGCAAATGATACAATGTATTCGGCTCTCAGAAGTCTTTGATAAAAGTAGGATAGGACAAAACCCTTTCATCTAAAAGGCAATGTACTGCACTTGGTCTTAGCATGGCACATTGTCTACAGGACCAGTCAAAGTTTCGGAAACTAGAAAACTATTCATAAATAAAGTTACATTCAACAAAAGGGCCAGCTAATCATGTGTAGACAGAAGACCAGTGGAACAGATGACTTATTTTAAAAAATTGGTTGTATGTTTTATCCCTAGCCCTTTGTGTATGTTTGTCTTCCTAGACTGTTAGCTTTTGGGGGTCTTCATATAATTAAGTGTGTGGAGAACATTTGTCACGTTGTGAGTGCTATCCTAATCCAAATAAGACTAAGTCTACATTAGGAGTTTGGGGTGTGATTCCCAGCTCCCATGGATATACCCATTCTAGCTCTCATTTGAGTTAGCACACTAAAAGTAGTAGTGTTACTCCAATAGCACGGGAGTGGCATTGGTGGCATGTGCCAGTCCATACCCATGACGTTCAGGAAGGTTTGTACGTGGGTGGCTAGCATAGTGTCGCTGCTGCCGCTGTCCATGGTAGCACAGCTATACTGTTTTTAGAATACCAGCCCAGATGAAAGTCAGCATGGCTATGTATTTGTGAGCTGGGAATCACACACCCAGCTCATAATGTAGACATAACTAACAAAGTGTTAATAAAATAAAGCAAAAATTATATTATTTCATTCTCAACAGGAGTAAGTTTTAGAGTTCTGCTATTTCAGATCCCTAGGGAAAAGCAAGAGAAAAGAACCACCCGCAATCAACTAATCAAAACTGGTGATGGAACAGAGAACATAGGGCAATGAACACAGAGGTAACAGAAAATGCAGTTATCAAAGATTTGAATCTATTCTGCAATTAAGCTAATATGTAACATCCTTGTATATATAGTAAATACAAAATGAATGGAATTGAATTAAACCTAGGAGAATTTCAAAGAGACCTTGCAGTAATGGTAGCATTAAAAAAGATTCGGACAATCTTTTCTAGCAGGAGCCAACTGAATTAGTTCTTTACCTCCAGGACAGACTTCTTTCTGCATTCTGCACTCAAAGACCCATAAACAATTTCTTCCTATATTTTATGACTTGAATAAACTTTAGTTCTACTTATTGAAATGATGGGTGACTGTCAACCTATGCTACAACAAACTATAATTGTACATCAATTATAACAACTGGCTCCTCCAACAAACTTAAAATCATTTTAAGAAGATGCAAGTCAGGGAGCCACATAAGAAAGATTACTCCTGGTGCATCTAAAATTGTTACTTATTATGCAGAGAGTGGCAGAAATATAGTCTCCATTTTAATCATACCCATGCTATTCCTGATATCAAATATTGATAGAAAGAACAACCAAAACTCCAGCTCTCATTTTATTGTCTCAATTATTTAAAAAAGTTATATATTGAATACTCTTAATTCAGATTAATTGGGATCACAGACTGATTAGATAGGTTGTCTAAAATTAAAGGCCTTTGCATGGGAATAAAGGAAGTTTAAAAAAGAATCAAATTTCACAAGAAGCCAATGTAAAAATGATAATACAGGAGTGATGTGCTGAGCTTTATACAAGTGAGAATGCAAGCTGTATTATTTTGTGTAAGTTTCACCCTATGAAAAACATGCCCAAGGAGAGCTACAAATTGAGAAGTACAATAATCGAGCCTTGAAATAACTAAGAAATTGTATATTCTTTAAAAGATACACACACACTCAGAGTCAAAAAGGATATATCGAAGTAGACATATAGGGACTCATTTTTGTCAGATGAAAATCAGTGTATCTGAAGTGTGATTTCCTGCAGCATTTCTCTCCTCCATGCAAATAATTCAGATATTTGTACATTTCCTGTGGGATAATAGAGTTGCTCTTATTTATGGACACATCTTGAATGCTTTCTCCTGTCTGGTTTCCAGCATGTTACTGCTTTCACCTGCCCGATCACAAACTTTCAAATCAATGTCAGGAAAGTCTATTCTTCCACTGAAACACACATACTCCAACTAATAATGCAGGTTATGGACTACGCATATTGCATCACTGCACAAAAGACCCACTAGATTAGTGGTTCTCAACCAGGGGTATGTGTACCCCTGGGGGTACACAAAGGTCTTCCAGGGAGTACATCAACTCATCTAGATATTTTCCTAGTTTTACAATAGGCTACATTAACAGCACCAGCAAAGTCAGTACAAACTAAAATTTCATACAGACAACATGAGAATGCAAGCAATTTGTCAGTAATAGTGTGCTGTGACACTTCTATATTTTTATGTGTGATTTTGTAAGCAAGTAGTTTTTAAGTGAGGTAAAACTTGGGAGTACGCAAGACAAATCCAACTCCTGAAAGGGGTACAGGAGTCTGGAAAGCTTGAGAACCACTGCACTAGATACCATGCCCCTTCTGAAGAATTCCCCAGCATTATTGACCACCGATGTATAAGAGAGGAGTACAAGACCACTGTGACATGCATAATGGGCCAGATCCTAACCTAGTGTATATTAGCTTTAATGAAGGCAGTGCAACTACATCAATTTACACCAGCTGAGGACCATGCCCATTATGATTCACTGTAAATTAATAGAGTAGTATAACAATTTGTGCTTCAAAAAAACAATTTATGTATGTTTATCTGTACATAAAAGATAATGTACACCCATCTATGAGACACTCAGTGAGGATCTGCAGCCATGCAAGTTTTTGAAGTAATTTAACAGTTACAAGATTGCGTTTCCTACCTTTTGAGTCAACTAAATGTAAAAATCTAAGAATCTAAATGTATTAAGGACCATGGGTAATGGATTACATTTTGGCAAACCAGACGCAGGGGCGGCTCTAGGGATTTTGCCGCCCCAAGCACGGCATGCAGGCTGCCTTTGGCAGCTTGCCTGCAGAGCGTCCGCTGGTCCCGCTGCTTTGGAGGTGTGCTTGGGCCTGGGACCACCCCTGACCAGATGGAAGGAAATATCTGGGTTTTTTTCTGTTTTTGTCTTCATCCCCTCTTCCCAAATTGCCCAAACTAACATGATCTATTAAAAATCTTTACAGAAAAAAAAAAATGAAGACAGAGAGATATCAGTACTGAACACAGGTTCTCTGTTTGGCAGTTGCTGTTCTTGACATTTTTCCAGTGGTAACTATCACTAAAATTGATATGTGAATTTTACTTCTAATAATTAATTAATGGTTTGAGAAATAATCATACCCACACTGCACTTGGAGGGAAACTTCCATTGCTAACAAGAAATGTAAGCCCCGAAACCTCAAAGATAGGATGTGTAGGGGTACTTTGTCTGGTTAGGCGGCAAAAAGGGGTAGTGACTCCCTTAAGCTTCCCCCTTCAGCAGTTGGCTGGGGAAAGGTATGGAGTGGGGAGGTGGTATCTGAGCTGATGTATGGGCCAGTAAGTATTAAGTATGCCATTTGCCCCTGGAGAGGCTTATATAAACCCTGTTTATCTACCCTAATCCTCCCACCCCCATCTAATTAGCAGCTCCCACCCTCCTACCTCTGGGATCAACTGCTGAAGGGGGAAGCTTAAGGGAGTCACTACCCCTTTTTGCCGCCTAACCAGACAAAGTACCCCTACACACCCTATCTTTGAGGTTTCGGGGCTTACATTTCTTGTTAGCAATGGAAGTTTCCCTCCAAGTGCAGTGTGGGTATGATTATTTCTCAAACCATTAATTAATTATTAGAAGTAAAATTCACATATCAATTTTAGTGATAGTTACCACTGGAAGGGAAGGATTTTTTTGAGTTGCTGTGAGCGTTGCATTGGTTGTCCTTTGGGGGACTGGGAAGGACTTTTTCCCTTAGTCCCAGATTTGCCAAAGTAGGGTAATTTTTTCCACCTTCCCCACAGCAGTTCAAGGACCCAGGGGGTGTAAGTCAGGAGGTAAGGTTCAAGTTTTTGCTGTTTAGCAGGTGGCAAGTGCCTAGTGCAGATACTTGTTGAATAATCAGTCCAGATCCCTGATAAACAGGAAATGGACTTAAAGAAGCTGGGGAAAGAGCTAGAGAGAGAGTTTTTGGCTAAATAGGCTTGGGGGCTATAAGCTAAGAAACTTATCTTTTTGATTTGGGTTCCCTTCCACATTCAGAGGACTCTGTACATTCCTTGTAAACAAAACTGCGAGAAAGAAATACCTATCATCAATTTCTACTTCCAAATGGAACATTGCTAAGGCACCAAACTTTGACTTGCCACTCAGGTCAAGAGGGGCAATGCTATAATTTACGTACAGACATACTGGCAGACAAATATACATTTTTACAAGGTGCTATAATAGATCATTTATGTAGATGTCACAATTTATAGAATTACCCTTGCCAAAATAAAAAAAATTAATGAATTCATCTGAAAAGGATTCTTTGCTCAAGTTTTCAGGAAGCAGTCAGTTGTACGGTTCTATACATAGAAATCAGACAAGAACACTGGGGAAGTCTCAAAACTAAAGAGAGATTATAATTACCTTTTCATATGTATAATTTATAAAGGTTTTTATTAAACAAAACATCAATGTCTATCTTTGAGATTAAAGGAGAATAAAAATCAAAAGTAAGGGTATTTCTAATAGCATATTAGGCATTCTCCTTGCACACCCAAAACTCTAGTTGACTTCAGTCTGAGTTTTCTGTGCTCAGAGAACACAGGTTGGGCTCATGCTATGTAATGGGATAACTATAATTTTTTATCTTATATTAAACAGTGCAAATTCCAAATGTTTTTGACTCAGCCCCTACTCTGGACTCTCACATCCAGACCATACTAAATCTTGCCATTACTTCCCAAATAACATTCCAAAGATGTTTCCCTTCCTCTTAGTCCACACCTTCAAAACTCTTTACCGTGCCTTTATTTCATACTATTTCAACTCTCTTCTCTAGCCTATACTGCTGCAATTGTCCAGCAGATGGCCATTCAGACTCCTGCTCAGATCATCATCTTCCTGAGCAACCCACCATTCCCACCTCAGTGGGACACACAAGACGGGAAGTAGCACTGGATGGGAGCAGAAGAGAATATAAAACAAAAATACCAAACAAGTACAAACTTCTTGTCCTTACTTTCCACAATGTATCCCTGCCCTATCACTCCATCCTATCATCTTAGATCATCAATGCCCTATTGCTCTTCTGATAAAAGCCCCTTAGCCCAACAAAAATCTTCATGCTTTCTTCCTTGCATGTGGAATGCCCTCCCCCGACAATAAATAAATCTATAAAAGCCTCTTTCACCTCCCCCTTAAGATTTACTTCTACCATGGTTATTATTAATGATTTGTATGCCCTCCAAACACTGCCAGATCATAATGGTCAGGCAGGTGGCAAGCTGATGCTACTGCTACAGATCAGTGTACTTGTTTTCATTTACTAAGAACAAAATACACACCCACACACAAATATATTACTCTACCTGTGCGCAGACCTAGTCTATGAAAAACATATCTGTACTTTGTTGCTCTATGCCTCCTCAATCTCTTGTTTGTTTCATCCACTTGCTACATCATATCATGTATGTTGCGAAGTTTTACACATGTACTTGACTTTACATATTGTTAGTAGTCCCACTGATTTCAATGGGACAACAAGAAGTGCTAATGTTAAGCGCGTGTGTAAGCCTTTGCAGGATCAGAGACTTAGACTGCAAGCTCCTAAAGTCAGCAGGTCCTGTCATCATACATCTTTACAGTACTTCAAATCGGGCCTCTGGTGCAAGTAATCAGATAATAAAGGATAGAACAGATTGCTAATAAGTTAATCAATAAATCACTTAAAAGACTCACTATACATATTGTTTCATTCATTTACATACCAAATCTACATGAGTTGTTAAAATGTTCATGGTAATTTCTAGATCAAATTCTACTGAACTCTATTGTGCCTCGGGCAAAGAAGGGTTATTCCAGAGAGCATTGTTTCATAGAATATATCCTAACTCTGATTTTATATATATTAGCTCTTACACCTTGTTTCATCAAATTTATCTCTCCTTTTATGGAAATATGTACAGGTCAAGGAAATGGTTACAATTTGCATACTAGATACAGAAAAGTATTATACAATTCTTCACTCTTTTGCCTCAGTAAAGTGCTTAAAGTTTCTTGTTCATATAATTTTAATGAGTCTGATACAGACATTCCATTTTTAATCCTTTTACACAAAAATGTTAACAGACATTTTTCATCTCTGCTTTCCTTTTCTGTCTGGTAACATGCATACCAAGAATTTTCTTTGTTCTGTGACAAGTGGTTTGTGCATTACAGTGAGTTACATACAGGAAAAATCTACATATTAGTGAAAAACAATGGAACTAAGGCTTATATCAAACTGTCCTAGTTTCAGGACTTTATTATTTGAAAAAAAAAGGGGGAAGGGAGACTGACCAAAAAAACTGATGTCAACATAAGGGAAAATAAAGTACACATATAAAGGTCCCTTTATACCATTAACCTTTGAAAGGGATTTTACTGCAAATGAGAATCAAGCCCAAACTACTATTTCAAATATGAGTTTACTTAATATTTATTCTAATCATTGCTAGAAGACCAAGTGTGGCTTGCAGTCAATGAAATTGTTTTTTGACTACCCTTGGCAGCTACTTTCTGCAACTGAAACTTATAGGTTGGACATAAATGACTCAAACTTGTCAGACTTATCTATTAAATTACTTTTTTCTGTAGTACTTTTTTTTTAAGATGATGTTGAGAAAACAGTGTTTCAGCTCACAAAACAAGTCTGGGTTGTGTGAACAATTTGGATCTCTTTTCTGTGAGCTTCTGTCATAAGGAAGGATGTAAGAATCAAAATCCTACTATTCAGTTGCATCCCCAGGTAATGACAAAGCCCACTGTTGGAGAGTTACCTAGTCTACAGTTCATCCATATGGAAGCAGGCTGGTTTGGAATCCAAACTAGTTAGCTCAGGATGACAGCTCAAGTTGAGCCAAGTCCTGTGACACTAATACTTAAGACAAGTTGGGGGGTAAGAAGGGGAGGAAGAAGAATCAAGAGAGATGATTAAGGGAGAATAGTGAGAGAGAAAATAGGTATTTTATTTTTGTTGATAAGAATTTGCCCTCCCAACTTATCCAACAGCTTTCCCTATGTACTAAATGTGGATCAGCAAGGAGACACACACTAGATCTAACAGGCAGGTGTTTAATTTTGTATTTGCAAATTTTCTTGAAAACTGTGGCTGCTAGAGAGGATTCTGTGATTGTTATTACAAAGATGACAGCACAGTAACGAAGTTCCCCTCACTGCCTCTCTGGTTGGTATCAGAGAGAAATGAACTGTAACCTGGGAAGTTTCCCAAGTCAGCTTTAAGAAAGTAAAGCCCTCATAATATTTCTTGGATTAAAGAGAGTTCTTTCGTTTTGCATAATGCCACTGCCTTCTTTAAGTATTGATGCTCTCTGTGGTAAAAAAAAACTAAGGTGGAGAGCACACAAATCTCATTAAATGCCATTTTTCAGGTTTTGAATCTTTAAGGGCTCATATGCTGTTCCTGAAAAATGCTTGCAACCAGAGTTGCTGACTTTCTGATTTACTGGGGAGTGCTCAACCCCCGCTCCGCTCCAATCCTACCCCCACTCCACCCCTTCCCTCAAGGCCCCACCCACACCCTGCCTCTCTTTCTGCTCATGCTCCACCCTAACTCCACCTCTTCACACCCCATTCTGCCCCCTCCCCAAAGCATGCCCCACCCTCACTCCTCTCTCCCCCCCCCAGCACCTACCGCACACCTCTGAACCTGATCCTTGGCATGCGAGTGGCAGAGGAGCTGATCGGCAGGCCCATCGGTGGGTGGAAAGTGCTGGAGAAAGGGAGAAGAGTTGATCGGTAGGGTCGATTGGTGGGTGATGAGCAGCTACTATTTTTTTCCATGTGGGTGCTCCAGCTGCAGAGCACCCATGGAATCAGCGCCTATGCTTGCAACTGAATACTCAAGCCAGGTATTATTCCTAAATAATAACACCCAATATAAAGCATAGCTACCTTTTTGTGAGTGCAAGCACAAGAAAGATGATCACATTTGAAAGAGTGGTCTTAAGAGTATCTTATCTTTGCACCTAAAGAGACTTTTCATATTACAAATAGTATTCATTAATACTAACACAGATTGAATAAAGCCTAGATAGCGCCTTCCCCACTTTCATTGGTGGAAAAAGCCCAGGCCTCACCACACTGCATCATTATACTGCTAACCAGGACTGGCCAGCATTGAAGTTCTTGTCCTTACCCAAGCACAAAGAGCTGGAGGAGCAGGGGTAAGAAACAGGGCAATTTTGAATGGTTAGACATCAAGCAATTTTATTTTAAAAAATTACTACAAATATTGAATTTAGAGAAAAAAGAAATATTAGGCTCGCTCTTACTAATTGTTTCTCTTATTGGCAAAGCAGGGAAAACCAAATCAAAAGATGGAATTAATACAGACTGTTCATAAAACAATCTCAGGAGATGAAATTCCCATTGCTTTAGTCACAGGAGTTCTTTAAGTACCTTAGGGGATATCATGGTCAAGAACAAGCAAAATAATTAACTAACAATCATGGCTATTTTATTATTTAAAAAGGAAAAGAAAATATTAAACACCACAACACAGATGACAGAACACATTATCAATTGGTGACTTCTGTTACAAGGTCTTCTGTATGCCTTTCTGTGGAGAGCTTTTAACAGATATAACACCTTGGACAGCAGACTCACATTTGGTGGAGTACTTCACTCTTGATAAAGTGAGACCAAGGTATTATTTCACAAAATTGTCATGAAGTCAGTCTTAGAATATCCTTAGATAATTAAGAAGGATAATGCTTGAGCAAAAGAGTTTAAGGGCAGGTGGCTGCTGCTGGATATTATTAATAACCAGTTTATAATTGGACAAAGTAAGCAATATTAACTAAATCCTATTATATCAAAGAAAAAAAATAAATCAGTTACTTAGAAGAAGCCATTTAAGGAATGAAAGACAGGCCAATTGCAAATATTAAGAATCTTAAATCCAATTAAATCCTGCTGTTTGTTCACCAATGATTAGCCCCTGTTTCCTCTGCAGGGATATATAGTATCATCATTTGGTGATTAACAGGAGAAACTTAAAATATTAAGTTACAGCATTTTCAAATCCCAGTAAATTCATTACAAGTGTTTTAAATCTAATCCCTTGGTAGTGTCTCAATTAACTTTCACTTACCAATGCATGTTGAAATCTTGGGGAAGCACCCTGGGGCTGGTTTCTTCTTGAATCTTTTCTGTTTTCCTTAACTGTCATGGCAGCTTCTGTAGAGATGGACAGACACAGTCGATGAGCGTGTGCCAGATATGCAGGGTAGCAGAAGGTAGGTGGGTGGGTGAGAGAGAGAGATGCTCACTTCAGAGCTTTTAATACTCTTTTCCTTCCTATTTCACCTTTTTCAGGCTTGTTTAGATTCACAGTCAATGAGTCTAGTAACTATCTGTTATTCTTTCATTGGCTTCATGCCTCCTTGGTTGGCTTAAATAACACCTTCAGCTCCTGAATACACCATCTGCCTAATAAGCACACAATATTTAATGATTTTATAAGGGACGAGAGAATGGGCAGTCTTGCCTAGCAGTCGCAGCTGGGCTGGTGTTCACAAGTCAAGGACAGCCACAAGGGGCAGACAGCAAGCAAGAATCAGAGAAATTGCTAAAGCCTGAATCAGCAGGCATGAGTCAAGCTCAGAGTCAGACTGGAGGTCAGCAAACAAGGTGAGGTCTAGCGTCATAGCAAGTCAGAGGTCTACATGGTTACCCAGACAACTTCCTGGGACACTCTTAGGGGTTAAATAATGACTATGGACCAATCAGAAGGCCACACGGTGCTGTTCCTCTGGACCCTTTGAGCAGTACTTCCTGCGGTGCTTAATTTCCATGGTTCTCTTTGGAGGTGGCACTGCATGGCCTCCTGATAGCAATGTACGAATGTCAGCAGTCCCAGGCACTATAGACCTCAGTTTAAGTCCCACACATCCTTATTCCTTTGTTCTTCTTGTGGTGGGGAAGCATCAGAAAAGAGATAGTTAAAACTAACTTTAAAAGTTTTTATTCAGTCCACTTTCTGAGATTAAACTCTAATAAAATTGAAAGAATGACGGGGAATAAAATTCTGTTTTCCAAAAGTGCAAGCACCCCTATTATTTCCATAAAACTTGAGGAGGGGTTGTAAACAGTCTTAGTATTAAATAATTCTTAAAGAGAGTATTTATCTTAAAGATTATTAAAGAAGTTGTTGATTCTACATGACAATTTTTGGAGAGACATAGTAGGTATTGTCTTCCTGAGTTGGATGACATTCTTGCTTGAACACTACTAGTAATTAATTAATTGATCAGTATAAATATTCTATACTATAAATATTCCATTCTTAAATGGCTTCTTAACCTTGATAATCTAATCTATTAAATTGGATCATTTAACCATTTACATAGCTCTGATAGTAGGAAATTATATTAGGAGCTTTTCATTCAGTGAACATATTTGCAAGTATGCATTTCACAAAGGTGTTTTATCATTTCAACATTGAAGAAATAAACAAAAGGCTTAAAATATGTCCAACTACACATAGGTTTCCTAGGAGACTTTTCTGAAGACACAAGAATAGGGTTTTCTTTGAAAAGAAATGGGGATTATCATAGGCCTGCTTTACAGCCTAGATTCATTGCTCTGATAACATATTCCTACCTTCCTTTTTGCAATATCTTAGTCTAGATAAGATACTCTTAGGGCTTTGTTGTCTCTTGGCCCGAGCACCCAAGAGTTACAATCTCTGTAATAGCAATTAAACTTCAATTACATTTTTGTAAAAAGCACAAATTTCAATAATCAATATCTCTTTTACATATAGCAGAAAAGAAAATAGTATAAAGTTAAAGCAAGCTTCCCTGAGTTTCTATAACACCCTTGGGGTAATAAACATGGTTTTATGTTTAAAGATTTTCCCAGAAGACAAAGTAGAAGCCCCTTGGAATTCCTTGGTTAGCTTGAATAGTTCATAAAATTAAATAAACAAAAAATATGCATATGAGGTACTTTTCTCCTAGCACCATATATATGAAAGTAATGATAAATATATTGTAAGCATCAGTAAAGGCACGGGCAAGTTTAATGACTAATAAATATTAATTGCAATATCATTTTTGCATCAATGTCAAGGTCTGTCACCAGAGATTTTCCTCACTAGCACACCTGAGGGTTCTATCCAACCCAAAAGAACTGAGGAAGAGTGGGATGAAAAAATTCCAGAGTTCCACTGCCTAACCCAGTAGAGTTCATATAATGACAGAAGGATTAACTTTGTCCCTGTGGTATTGCTGTTGTTAATATAAGGTGTTACCTACATATAGTTTTATCTATCTTTCACTCTAGTCTTTTTGCACTGTGGAATGTTCCAGGATCATTGTACTGAATGAGGTGCATTTAACTACACATGAGAGACAGCACTGAGTGAAGTTTAAATATTAATAATGCTCTTTAAACTGGATACAAAAGTTCTTTTCTGAGGGACAATGGCCTTGGCTTCCCTGGGAAAATACATCCCCATGTTAGAAAATGGGTGAACCAACATGTAATTGTTAAATACAGTTTATCACAGGGGTAGGCAAACTTTGCCACATTGGGGTTGCAAAATTGGATGGATAGCCGGGTAGGGAAGGCTGTGCTTCCCCAAACAGCCTGACCCCCTCCCACTTCCCGCCTCCTGACTGCTCCCCTCAGAAACGCCAATCCATCCAACCCCTCCTGCTCCTTGTCCCCTAACTGCCCCCTCCCAGGACCCCCCGCCCCTAACCTCCGCCTTGGATCCCACCCCCTATCCAACTCTCTTACTCCCTGTCCCCTAACTGCCCTGACCCCATCCACACCCCCACCCTGATAGACCCCCCTGAGATTCCACGCCTATCCAACCACCCCCCTCAGAACCTCCACCCCATTCAACCACCCTCTTCTCTCTGTTCCGACTGCCCCCTGATACAACAACCAAGCCACGGCTCACTTACCATGTCGAGCAGAGCATGCAGAGCAGCATGTCTGACTGCCGCGCTGGCCGGAGCCAGACACACTCAGCAGGAGCACGCAGATCTGCCACTCAGAGCGCTGCCTGTGCAGCAGCGTGACTCTGCGGGGGAGTGGGGACAGTGTCAGAGGGGCCGGGGCGCGAGCCTCCCTGGCCAGGAACTCAGGGGCCAGACAAGACAGTCCCACGGGCTGTAGTTTTCCCACCTCTGGTTTAGCACCTAGTGATGATCATGTTTACAAACTTGTTAGCTGGTCATGGTTACCCCTGGATGGAGGGACATCAATGGATTACTCACGTGCTTAAAGTTAAGCATATGCTCAATTGCCTTGTTATATCAGAGCTAATACAGGCAAAAATTATATATGTGGACTATGACACAAAAATATTCTGAATGCATGATTATGCAAACATTTAATCATGTGATAGGTACATGCTAATCTCCTTCACTATGACAAACCTATATAGACACAGAACTTCTTAAATAGCCAAGGGAGTATCCTATGAAGTAGTAACCTTTTTACAATTATTCAGAGCACTTCTTTTGTTGCCAGTGTGAATGAGCTGATACTACCTCTTGGATTACCAAAGTTTGGGACAGCTATGTAATGACCTGTTCTATACTTGGGTAGGAGAGTCAGTTATTCCTTTCTCTGAAATTCTTCCATTTTATATGAACTATTCTAAGTACAGAAAGATGTTGTGTGAAATCCTGTTCCTACTGAAATCAGTGGAAAAATTCTTTAATGGGCCAAGATTTCACCCATTATTTACAGGAAATCATCCCCTATATGTCTTGCTTTTTAATGCAATCCTAATTTTCAGATATAATTAATTACAACACAAAAACTCTAATTTGGTTTATCAACATGCAGAATAAAATTATATCCACCAGCTAGATACTATTGAATTTTTCTCTCTTCAATGGAAAAAAAAATCACCTTACTGGCTAGACATTTTGGGTCACATTTTCCAGAGTTGCTATGTACTAGAAGCTTCCAAGAAGTTGTGGATTCCCAGCACTTCTGAAAAATCCAACCTCGTAGTTTTCTTCACTCAAAGATTAACATTTCAAAATCTATTAACTTACAATTTGCTCTTCTTTAACCTTTATGAATCATACAATATAACATGTAGTATATGAACTACCACCAAAACAATTGGCTTTGTTGACTAATATATGCAGAGTAGCATATATATTAATACTATATCATCTGCACACTATATATATATATATATATATGCATTAAACACAAACATGATAGCAGTTATATAGCCTAAATTTGTCTATGATTTTTATATAACCCTGCTCACTTATGCTAAGCATCCCATAACCCCTTGCAATCACTGGAATAAGTTTTGGCTTGAGTGAATAGGAAAGTTGTCAAGATTAGGACAGTTGAGTGCTTTATCATAGCGACAGAAAGGGAGTTACTCTCTCAGGTCTGTACTCAACAGGGCCAGCGCATCCATTTAGGCGGCCTAGGCAATTGCCTAGGGTGCCAGGATTATTGGGGGGTGGCATTTTGCCGGGGGGGGGGGGGCGGCAGGAAGCTCAGGTGGACCTGCCACAGTCGTGCCTGAGGAAGGTCCCCTGGTCCCGCGGCTCCAGTGGAGCTGCCGCAGGCATTCCTGTGGATGGTCTGCTGCTCCCGCGGCTCCGGTGGACCTCCCGCAGGCACGGCTGCGGCAGCTCCACTGGAGCCGCGGACCAGCGGACCCTCTCCGCGGGCACGACTGCGGCAGCTCCACCGGAGCCGCGGGACCAGCACGCAGGGTGGCGAAATGGCCGTGTGCCTAGGGCTCTAAAAACACTAGCACCGGTCCTGGTACTGAAATGTCTTAAACGAAGAAAAGAAGACATAGGACTGTTCTACCCTAGTAGCAGCCTAGGAGGTGCCTTCATTCCCTTTCATATCTGCAATACATGTGTTCAGAACAAAGAGAAAGGGATACACCACAGTACCAGAAAAACAAGATGGAAAGTGGATTGGTTAAATCTAGTTTCAGATTACATACACAGTACCTCTTACTTGTAAAGAAGTAGGGTATAAAAAGATGGCTTTAGTGATGTAACTTTGGGAGCACACCTTCTGCATAATGTAACAGTAATATTGCTGCCACGAGATGGCTTCACAGAGATTGGTATTATTGGGTTATATTTCTAGCAATAAATCTGACTGCCATTGGTTATTTGGTATCTTGAGTATATTTCATAATGAACCACAGTATGGTCAAACAATTGACTGTACAATTTATCAACAGCTTTAATAGTCAGATGATCAGGAGAGCTCTGCTCCCACTTAGGCCAGACATTCATATTGAATGTTGAGCTCTTTTTAAGATCTGACTGTCGGTGTCACAGTGGGAGCTGTCAAAAATGACCTTTATTTAAGCACCCAAATGGAAGCTGAGCTCTTTTGAAAATCTGGTCCCACATGCCTCCCCTCTGCCATCCCCCGCTATTCTATTCTAGTTATGCCATCACTGTGTATCGGATAGCTGTGTCATCAAATAATAAGAGAAAGGGAGTGAAACTAAACATCCAATACAGTCATTTTATGTATTTGTGTTTAATAATTACTTCTGCTCACGAATACATACAGTGGTACATTAATAATTTTAAAAAGTGAACAAAGATTGGAGAACCAGAAAATATCCCTCTAGTTTCTTACGTTAGTGCTGTGAATTTCTCATGATCTGTGATGGACTTAGACTATTCAAAGTTTTACCATAACTTCTCAAGAAATAATTGGCTAAAGTAAACTAAAACAAGATGGATTTTGTACTGATTTCAAGTGTCCATGTATAACTGGCTAGGTTTGGGTCTGAAAGATTTCTTTAAATGGGCACCCACTATGTCCTAGACATTGACTTATTGAATGGTTTAATTAGTCTGGATCCTCTTGTTCTTACAGAAATCAAATTCCACTTTGTGTGAAATTGAAGGTACTGTCAGTTATGATGGTACAGCAACTGTGTCTTCAGTATTGTCCCAGAAAGCCACAAACCTGGTAAACAGTTTACACACCTTAAAAATTTTACAATGAAGCAAAATTTAAGTGAATAGACTTCACAAAATGAATGTAAATTAAACTGGCCTTTGTGAAGTGTTTTGAGATCTATGATTATTTGTCTTATGGTAATGGTCAGAGCTGCCAATCAGGATCAGCACATAGTATAATGGGGCCCTGGTCAAAGACACAATACAAAATAGTCCTCACTGAGATGAGCTTAAAAACATAATGGGAAATGAGTATAGCACACAACTAAGAAAGAAGGGGGAGGAAAGACAAAGGGAACAATAATCAGAACACATGGTTATATTGCATCAATACTAGATTTCAATTCCAAATTATTTTTTTCTTCAAAGCATATCATTTAGCTTTGTTTTCTGAGTAGAAAGCACTAAAGTGTACAAGTGTTCAAACATTAGTACCATTTAAGCACACATGCAGGCATGCACCAACCTGCCATGGAATGACGTTCCATAGCCTTCCAGGGGTAGATAGTCAGAAGTGACAGGAATTTCTGCTAGGGTGGTATCTGCTATTAATTGTACTCAAATAGCACCGAGAATTCCCAACCAGCTTGGGGCTCTGTTGTGCTAGGTGCTGGGCAGACATATAGTAAAAGGAAGATTTGGAATGCAAGAGGAGAGTGAAACAAAAAAAAACAGATGAAGAGAGAGAGGACAGGGTAACTGTAATGTGAACATGTTTTGTAGGTGCTGCATCCACAATTTGTAAGTCAGGAGTTTTGCTTTAATTAAGGCAACTAACCAGATTAATTCCATTAATGGAATTATTGTTCCTTCTCCATACACACCTAGAGGAGGAAATGGAAGAGAAGTCACTCTTTCATTTATACTCTGAAAATGTTCCCTAGCCCCTGATGTATTTACTGTTTCTACAGTGTTGTTTTAAGGCTGCTTTGTTTTCAACCTTTGTTGCAAGCAGAGCACAGTTGATTCTGTAGTACAGCACAGTTGTAAAATCTGTTACTCTTTTGATCACATTATAGCACCCAGGGAACATTTGCTACAAGAAATAGCAAAGAAATGGACTAGCGTCACAACTTGCTTTGTTTCCTCACTTTTCACTACACATCTGGTGAAATCCTGCCCCACCTGAAGTCAATAGTAGTTTTACCATTCACTTCAATGTACTATGATTCATCCATCTTCTTTACATTTAATTTGTTGCAAAAAGTTTCCTCACCAAAATCCATGACCAATCTCAACTCATAGGTTATGTCAACGTTTCTCAGTCTTTTGATACCAGGGACTGGCTTGCTGCCTTCCTAAACTGTGTTAGGGAGATCTCAGGGACTAGAACCTGTCCACGGACCAGTCATTGAGAAACACTGCATTAAGTGACAAGCCATGTTGTCTAGTACATAAAATTGGTCCAGGCCCTGCAGACTAGCGCACATTAGGAATGTTCTTACTGACTTTTCAGCACTGGTACTACCAATAGAATAGTTTTAGTGTATATCAGGTTCAGACATTTTTACCTCTGATTATCATTAGATGATACATGCTGATAAAAACTAGTTTACCTGGTCCACAGTAGATATATTGCAATACCAATGCAGTTATGCCACTACTGAAAAATGATTATGCAATTTCCAAATATAGGTGCACTGTAAGTACCGTAATTCAGCAGCAGCACAAAGGAAAAGTGTGCAATGTGAGCAAAAGGCTGCATTCAGATAAGCAGAGAACTTCCCAGCATATCTGCACATTCATTTGCCATTGTATTTATTAAATGACAATTTTGTTATTCATTCTCTTCCTTCCCTTGCTATGACAGTTCTCATTGTTTAAAAGAAGAATTTCAAAGGAATTCCATTTTCAATGATACATCAAACACAATCAACACATTCAGGAGTGATGGATACCATTGTAAATCACGTGTTGTGAAAGCCTCAGCATCCAAATACATTACTCCATTTCATCAAGCCATCCTATAAGACCCAAATAACTGAAGACATTTACTGTCATGGCTGAGTCATGGGGGCCAGACCTAGTCATCAGAGCCAGAGTCTGTAATACTAGGGCAGGAGTCAAGAGTGGGCTGGGTCAAGATATTGAGAGGTCAGAAGCAGAAGACAAACTGGAGATCAGAACCACAAGTCAGATGCCAGGAGTCACAGTAGGTCGGGATGACTGGAAATCAAACTGGGGGAGAGGAAGCAGGTGCAGAAACAGTGGGGAGCTCAGTTGTTCAGACTGCTTCCTGTTCCTGCTGCTGGCTTATGTAGGGCCAATGGACCAATCATCCACTATGGGATTCCACCAATCAGACCTGGGGGTGGAATCTCAACCAGGGGCTGGGCTTCTTGTGTCCCAGATAAGCAATTGTCAGCAGGCTGTCAGATATAGGGATGGAGCATGGCTGCTCCCATGAATCCTGAGGACCTGGGTTTGCGACCCCTGGTCATGACATCATTCCTTTCCCTAGGGGTATCTTCCAAGTGACAAGGGACCAAGTGACAAGGGTGGCTCCTATGGAAGGCCCAAACCAGGGCAGGAGCATGAATGTTTTCACCTGGCTCCCAAATATGTTCCTCTAGGCTGTAACCTTCCCAATCAACCAGGTACTATAATTTGTCTCATTTACTCTTAGAGTAGAGGACTTCATGTACAATATATTCCTCCTGACCCTGCAGATGTACCAGTGGGAGCAGTAATTGGGCTTTATGGGGAAATTTGTTCTCAGTGTATGGTTTTTTAAGACATGGAATGAAGGATGGATTGTAAGGGATCAAGGAAGCTGGAGCTCAAAGGTAAACAGGTTGATTTGTCACCAAATCTGGTATGGGCCCAGGAACTGATAGTCTAGTTTCTGTGAGGGTCTGTCTATGCAGAGGTGTTCTGTTGAAAGCTATACCTTTTATCCCAATAGAGTAGGTAGGTCCCAGTTGTCTGTTTGTCCTCATGCTTTTAGTAGTCCTCCTTCACTTTGTCAAGATGTCCCTTTTATCTCCTCTTGGATGAGAGGGATGAATTGCACTAGATCCAAGAGAGATGGGTTGTGGGAGGATGTGGGCATTTCTAAGTGACATTGGGGGTGGTACTGTGACTGGGGACACTCACCTCTCGTGAGCATCTCGTCAGTTGGGTGTGAACCTGCATACACACACAGTCTCTCTCTCTCTCGGCTCCAACACCCTATCAGCTGTTAACCCCATCAGATAGGCTTTCAGTAATCTACTCACACACAGTCAATATGCACAAATGAACTGCCTCTGGGATAACAAAAGTACCTTGGGGCCTGTCCCTGTGCCTTTATTAAAAAGTTTTTAGTCCTGTCTCTACTACTTCTGGACCAAGTAAATCTGTGCCTGCCCTGGTAAAGAGCAGTGCCCCAGGGCTTCCTCCCTGGAGACTTATCAGTTCTGTGGTGTCCCAGTTCTACAGCCAAGTCATTCCTTTACTTCAGTCCCCTCTCTGCATAACAAAGTATAACTAATGATTGGCCCTCTCCAGGGTCTTCATACCCCATCTCGTTGCCTGTTTAAATTCCAGCCCTTTGCTTGGGCTCCAAAACAAAACTTGTCCACTTCTCAGGACTTGGGCCACTTTACCAGTGGGGGACCCAGGCTGGCCTATATCTCTAGGTTCCAACCCAGTGACCCTACAAATAGCAGCCACGTGCTGCTTTCTTTAATATCTGTTGCATTCCTGGGGCTGCTTCCTACTCTGTCCCATCACCTTCACCCATTACCTTAGGGTTACAGTCCATGGGTTCTCTGTCTGTCCCCTACTTGAGCAGGATCTTTCCCAGGTCTCCTTGCCTGGAGATTTTTACATCCTTCCTCACTCCTCTGGTCCCACTCAGCAACTTATCTGCTCAGCCCTGCAGCTCCTTGTATTTGACCCTGCTGTGCTCTTATTGGCTGCTTCACTGCAGCCTTTTTAGGCAGGCCTAGAGGACCCAGCTTTACTGCTCCTTTTCCTGGGGCGGGGTGTGAAGGATTGCAAGGCCTCCAGTGCGGGCGGGGCCTTAAAGGTCCTGGTACACCCTGTCACAGGAACCAATAGTGGATAAAGAAGGGGGCATTCAGAGACTCTACCAATTGGACTTCAGGAGTGGACCCTCAAGGTGAGACTGGACTTCATGGGTCCCAGATAAGCAACTGTCAGCAAGCTACCAGGAGTAGGGTTGGAGCACAGCTGGGTTCAAGACTCACATGACATCTACATGTTATTTTGTATCTAGATTATATATCTATAAAATAATGAGATGGGTGACTACAGAAACAAAATTTTAAAAGTTGTGCAAGCATTCACTTGAAGATGAAGTCATTTCAGCAAACTGCACTCCTGTTGAGTTTCCTTTCCATGCAAAATGGAGTGATTATCTTTTGATTGTGTGAACCCTCACAAAGACAAAGTTTTATGATAATAAGTTCAGCATTTACAGATAGTGATTTTTAAAATCATGCCAGAAGTCCTTATGTGGCCTTGTAACAAAATTACTTTGTAGGAGAGGGTAGGGAGGAAGCCAACATATATATGAAAAGGGTGAGAACATTTTAAAAAAAGAGAGTAAGATTTCTTTTTTAAGAATTTTCTTTGGTTACATTTTGAACATTTACATTTTTTCAGAAATTACAATAGCAAATTATAAATAAGAATATGAGTTAAGAAGTCTTTGTGCGGAAAAATGACTGCTAGTTGGGTTAAAGCATTTTTATTTTTTCCTCTATCAAAAAACCCTCTCCTTTAGCTCTCATATGATAGTAGTTTTAAATTGGAAATTATGAAGCTTCTTTTAAAAAAAAGCAAAATTTGTCATTTGTAAGCATGATTTTGAAATTAAAATTAGTTGGTTCTAGTTAGGATTTTGTTGTTGTTTTGTCTTTTTTAGAAAGGCAGGTATTGCTGAATGAACATGTGGTTTAGTGTATCTGGGTTTTCTGGTGCTGATCTTTGCTTTAGTCACCAGTTTGTTTTAAAAAAGGAAATAGTGTAGAATTCAGCCAATGGAATTCAGCCACAAATGAAATGGTATACAAGTCTGTCGCATCTTAGGCGCATTTAACATGTGCGATTTCAGCTTTACGTGGTTGGCAAAAACAAGAAAAAAAACCCAGTTTAAATACTGTTTCTGTAGTGCGGGCAATTCCACTCACCATTATACTCAATGTAATTTTGACTATACGTGATTTTCGCTTTACACGCTGACTGTGGAATGTAACCCCAGTGTAAGATGAGACAGACCTGTAAAATGCAATTGATCGCTTGGCAACAGAGCCAAGCTTTCAGAGATAATTGTTCGTCTGAAGCATTAGATAGCATGCAGTTTACCATCTCTCATAACTACTAAATCAAAGTATAATTGATCAATATGTGTGCTCTGCACGTGCGCACGCACACACACCCCAATATAATTGACCAGTAAGGCCCTCAGAATAGAATTCTGTCAGCAGCACCATCACCACTTATACAGCAAGTCCAAGCTTCCTTTTTCCCCCAAGGTAGAAGCCTTACCAATCTAAATGCGTGTGTGCAGCTCCAGCATTTTCCCTTTTATGCAGAATAGGGATCTTTACACCACACTCACAAAAACTGCTTTAGGCTCTCCAGATCCTACATTGTCATCTGTTTTGGCAGATTACTATGCCTATGCAGAACCCCATTGAAAAACAATGGGTCAACATGCAGGCACTTTAGCTAATGTCATATAATATAAAGCAGAGCAGGTCGAAAAAACAGGAGGATGAAATTAATGAAAATTTCATCAAAAAACTTGTATCCCTTTTTTCTCAATTGAAATTTGAAATTGACAAAAATATTGTCAACACTTTGAAATTCAAAAATTCTAAGCAGTTCACTATGTATGTTTTGAACAATATTACACACACAAACATAGGCCCCTAAAAAGAACTCTACTAGCAGTAACATCACAAGTGGAAGGAGGAACATACAGCTGCCTGTTTTCCAGGAGCAAACTCCATATCAACCTCAATGCAACCTGTTAAGCCTGTTTCTTGTTCTTTTCTATCATAGAGTGCAGTTGATCCAATAAGTATGCAAAAATCATATGGTACACAATGCAACGTGATTTACATGGGATGCTGCTTAACTCTGCAAGGTAATGATGTTTCCAAAATCCCATGCTGAAAGCAGTTATATCAGCCACTCACGCAAGCATTTCAAACCTTACAGAGCACACACTTATTTTGTGGCATTAACAGAGAAATACACACCAGTAAATTTATCGCATGTGGTATTATTTCATGTGTCATGAGACATAGTTTAACATAGCAGGATAATATTCCCAAAACCCCACACCAAAGCCCTGGAGCTGAAGAAATTTAAAAAGTTAGAAGAAAGGACCTGACTGCATATTGCACAATCAGGGCTATACAATCACACTACTACTGTATTAATGAGGTCAGAGAACATTAAATATAAACTCTGAACTCTGCACCCAGTCAATAAGTTGTACAGTTGCCTAATTTTACCTAATGTCTTGGGCAATATCTATGTAGTGCAGAAAAGGTTTTCAAACTCTCAGGAAGTCCCCATATCATGCTTATCTGCTACATCTCCCTGAAAGATTCTAAGCCTCAAATAGCTTTTTTCAAAATCTTCTGCTTATATATATATGGAGAGAGAGAGAGAGTGAGTGTCACAGGGTAACTGGTCTCTGAGGATAGACTAGCAGGTGAGGCCAATCCAGCTAATTAAAAAGGGCTGGGCTACGCCTAGGCCTATAAAGGGCTTCTAGTTGGTAGCTGGGGAGAAAGGGTAGGTAGTTGTGATGGGTCCCTGGAGCAAGGAGGGGAACAAAGCCAGCTGAAGCTAGGAAGTTGACAGGAGCTGGAAGCCAGAGGCTCCTGTGAGGGGTGGCCCTGAAGCCTGTTGCCAAAGATTTAGTTTAGACTGTGTTCTGTTCCTTTGTTAACCTGTTAAGAAAATAAACCTCCTTGACTCTGACTGGGCATGGCAACGCATGCTTTGGAGCCAAGGAGAAGCAACAGTCACGGTGACATTAGGAATTGATATTGTGGCTACTCACGACTATCCGATGCAGTTAAAATTTAAATCATGTTTATCCAATGCAAAGGCTGAATTTTCACATGGATATTGTAAAGTGCTCTTGTAAGAAAATCTCAGTAAATGTCAACAAATACATGCAAAGAAATTGCAATCCGGGTTCAAACATTCTATATGCATAAAGAAGCTAAATTCATCATGGACTTATTTCCTGCAAATTATTTGCAGAGCTTAATAAAAGCAATAATACTTTGCAATTCATGACGCCTGCCATTTGAAGATAGTAATGACAACTTCAGAAGTCAAGCACCTCCAAAATCAAGAAATTGGCTTAAAAATAATACATTTCTGTTTCGTCTACTTGCTTTCTGGTTTTTGAGCTGTTGTCCAGCTATACCGAAAGGACAGGAGACGTTACATGTGGTTTTAATCAGGCTTCAACTTATTAGATGTCAGGGAATACTCGTTAGATAAAAGTGCACAGTGCTGGTAACCCCATGTTCATTCAATAACTCCCCAGGGAGCTTCTGCCAGCCCCCCCAGCCAACCTATTGCTGGGACCTTACTATCCACCTCCTCCTCGTAAGAGGGCTAAGGTGGGCTATAAGAAAGGTGAGGGTTGACTCCCTGCCATACCAGTCATAGGAGCCCCAAACCCTCCCTGCCCCAATTCCACTCCCTTAACCAACAGCTCCATTTAAGCCCTTTACCTAGCCATTTATCTGGTCTCTGTACACCTTCCCTATGGAGTATCTGTACCGGACAGCCGCCACAAGGAGGCACCAGTAAATAGCTTGGCTACCTCCTCCCCAAACCCAATCGGGTTCCCAGACACCTCACAATGCCCTCTTTTAAATCAGCCAAAAACATGTCACACCTAAGTCTGACAGGTGAAGCCCATCCTCCTGAAATAACTCTGGTGCCCCATCTACAATGCTAGGATGTGATATTACAGCCTCCCCTATGGTCCCAGGGAATTTGTCCACTTCCATGTTGGTCACCTCCTTGCCTTGTCCACCATGGGGGACTTCACAGCTCCCCGCCAGACCCTGCACTGAAACATGTCTGACCATACCATTTTAACTCCTGGAAGAAGTTTGAGGATCAGCTTCAAATCCCTCCTTGCTCCGAGCATTAATTTGACCCTACTATACATTCCAAATCGTTTGCCCCAAGTTGTACCACAATTATATCTGGTGGCCTCTGACCGGCCCCCATTTTTGCCATGTAAAGCCTCAGAGGAACGCATAGTGCCCAGATCATCTGCCCCTGCAGCCTCCACCAGATGCAGATCCAAGCAACTCTGCAATCAGGAACCTCTATCTGTTGTTAATTCAACTCACCCCTGCACTCAGCTTTTCCATCATCTCATGCAATCACCGGAGTCGAAAATCCTGGCTCCCGTAAACCCTATAATGCTGCAGAAACAGCATCAGACACAATTGCCCTGGCCACTTGCATCAAATCCGTGCTGACTGTCTCTCTAGCAAACCCAGCCAGCTCACTTGCATTGGTGTTTGCTTCACCTGGAGCTGCCCCTTTCATCAGCCTTGGGTAATCAAACACACTACTCTAGGCTTCACCAGCCCCAGCCTGCTCTGTGTGAAAGGAGGCTTCACTGCACCTGCTCCCCCTTTTAAACCTTTCTGCCCATCTGTATTCCAGGGGCTAAGTCAGTGTTGCCCCTTGTCCCTTTTGCAGCAGTTTGACCTCTCCCACCCCTGCCCCCAGCAATATAGTTCTATTCCCTTCTTTCAGCCTGCCAGCCAAACTCCTTCCACATTTAAAGGTGCAGTGTGCTCATTTTCATGCTTTTTCTCCGCTATGAGGGCTACATACACAGTTATTTATAAAAAGATAAAAGCTGAGAGTCTCTCACAGTCACATGATTCCAGGAGCTGGGGCTGAAAGGACACCATATATTGCATGACTCATGATCAAAATCTCAAGAGCTGGCAGGATTGTGAGGGCCTCAGTGCACTTCATAAAAATTAAAGAATTAAGCCTCACAACACCCTCTAGTGTAGAAAAGTATTATCCACATTTTATGGTTGAGGACATAAAAGTCCCTGAGTTACAGTGAGATAAAGGCCAATATTTAGAAATGGGACCAATATTTGTGTGCCTCAATCTTGTTGTGTTCTGTCTGATTCAATACAGGGCTGATGTTCACAGGTGGATGGTGCCTCTGGTTCAAGCAGAGCACCCAAAAGCTGAGGCACTTTAATTGCTGTTGAAAATTTTGGCCAAATGACTTGTCCATAGACAAACAGGATGTCTGTGAAAGATCCAGGAATGGAACCCAGAACTTCCAGTTCCCAGACTTATGGTTGAGCCACAAGACTACCTTCTTGTTAATAGACGTATGGTAAAAGCAGATTTGTATAATGCCTTTTGGAAGTTCATATGTACAACTTAATCATACAGCTGACTTTGTAATTTGTTTTCATCTGTCCTTTTAAGAGAGTTGCTAGAATAGCACAGAATGTGTCTGGTATTGTAGGATCTGACAGCAAGGCTCCAATGTGACAGGGCCCTGAGGACACATGGACATTCAGTTCTGGATTTTTAAAAAAAAAAGAGAGGGAGAGAGAGAGAGATAAAAATGTAACTGAACTAAATTTGTATGCAAGTTGTTCATGTGATGCAGTAAGGCTCTGGAATGAAGAATTGTAGAAGAAACTTTCACCAGCTGTGATTGGGTATACAAACCCCACACTTGTGACAAGGTGGTTAAGGAGCAGTTCTGGTCATAAGAGGCTCCACCCAGCACACCTGCTGGGTGTGCTTTCAGTGGAGGTGGAGCTTAAAAGAGTGCAGGAGCAGCACAGCTCAGTCAGAGTGGTCAATGCAAGAAAGCAGACCTGAACTGATAGCTCCTCTAGGAGTCCACTAAGAGCCCCATACCACCCTGGAGCAGACCTGAACTCAGAGCCTTCATTGTACCTCTGGAGAAGGTAGGAAGTAATCAGTGCTTTTCGAGTTCATAGCCCAGGCATCTCTGGCTTGCTCCATCAGTTATAGAAGTAAAAAAATGTGCTTGAGCACTAGCACCTATTTCATTACAAATTAAGCATAGGAAGTATCCCAAGGAGTATGTTGGGAGATACCTGGCCCGGGCTGCACACTTAAACTGCCTGTCCCAGGGCTCTGGGTTGGGGCCCAGAGGAATGGGAGGGCCCAGGTTCCTCTACTGCCAACCCCTGGACTTGTACCAGTAGGTGGTATGTCTAGCCAGTACTCTGACCATTAAGGGTTGTGGTCTAGGGAAATGATCTCCCATCACACCAAGCTAGAGGTGTGGGGAGGAAGGGAGTAGGGAATATCAGGCAGAAATATACTAGATAAAGTTAAATCAAAACTAATGAATATTTAAAAGGGAAAGTCTTAGAGAGCTCTGCACAAATGAAATTTGGCAACGGGCATGGAGACATTCTTTCATTTCAGCACTGAATTTGGCCCAAAAGCCAGAGGTTTACCACTCCTGAGTAATATGTTTTGTTTCAGGAATGTAAGCTCGATACATTATACATAGATTAAATTAAATTTTTGCTGACAAATTATTGCCAGGTAGGCTTTTTTCTGTAATTTTCCTTTGCTGTTACTGTAGGTTTGCTCATCTTTTCTATAAATACAAACTTAAAAAAAGACTGCTGTTAAACAACTTGAACATCACAGTGGGGAATCAGCAAAATCTATTGGAATCTCTCTAATGGATTTTGCAAAACAAACTCTTGATGTTCAATGTATCAGGAAAAACATGAATTCTTACATGGCAAAATATATAAAATAAGTCAAATTAAAGAGGATTGTAAAGAAAAAAATTCAAAATGATATGCAAAGCCTATAACACAAATTCCAAGGTTTAATATATGACTACATTATTCAAATATACAGTATTCATATTTTAAAACTTGTACATTTTATAGCATCACTAATTAGTTAAAAGGTGACACATCTTCAAATACTATCAAAAAGGGTCAACACACAAAACAAATTTGTTTAAGATCTTGGATACCATTAAACAATAAAATCATTATTTTAAGACATGAGGAACCATATCATTTTTGTAAGAAGAGAACATGTCAAAACAGATTCTCTGGAAGGTACTCAATTCTCTTAAGCATGCTGAATCTGGTCTATTGTGTCATGCCAGTTTAAAAATATATTTCCAACTTGTCAACGGACTAGTTTGTTTTTCCCCCTCCAACTTCAATATTATTTTTAAAATAAACTTTAAAAATGTAAGAAGGCTTCAATATGTAAATTACATTAGCATTGGGAAACAAGGCTTTCTTAATAGTTTCTTATTAAATATTATGGGCCTGTGTATGGACGTAATGAAGATGGCAAGCTGCAGGGAACCAGTTGCAGCTGCTTGATACAGGCCCCATGTAAGTTAGGGCCCTAGCCGCAGTGGAAGGTCCCTTATGCCAACTTAGTAGCATGCACAATAGAGCTAAGATCTGCTTCTCCTCGGCATACCTACAAGATGGGAGCTGCAGCTGTATAGAAGGCAGAAAATCTCCATACCAGCAGACATTACCCATAGACAGGGGGAATTCTCCACTGGGAATCTCCAAACAGTGTTTTACCATATTGCAGAGTGAGCATCATTACAACACCTATGATATATCATTTCTAGTGATCTTATTAAATTCAGTGAAATCTCTATATACGCATGTAACACACCAGACATGTCCATCAAATGTTAATATTGAAAAAATTGGACAGGCATAGTTGTTTGTTTGTTTTTTACAGGTGAATGTACTTTGAATATTGAATAAAAGGTAACCAAATATTTATCTGTCTTCTCTCTAATTGGTGTATTAATTTTTCCATAACCACAACCTCCCATATTTTTCTGAACCATTCCTTTGTGGCTGGAGTATTTTTCTTTTTTTTAATAAGAGGCTGCCAATAGTGGAGCAGCTACTATTTACATGGCAAGGATTTGCTAAGTTGTTAAAGCTTCCTAAATAAATACATAGAAAATTCACTCACTGCTGTGAGCAGTGCAAAATGGTCGTAGCAAACCAGAGAATCTTACCCTCTGATTTTCTTGGCAGTGGTCTCTACAGACATCTGGAAATAGGAAAAATGCATCCCTTCATTCTGAGGGCACTGACGCTTCTGCTAATCACCACAACTAAACTTTCTCTCTGTCCTGTCACTGAGGCCCAGACCAGTATGAATAACTAACTCATGAAGGGAAGCTTCATTTTCTGGAAGATAGAATTATGGATGTCAATGAATCATCGGGTTCAAAACAGGTGGTTTGTGCTAAATAAGAGAAGTAAATAGGTCAGTAGGCTAAGACGACAGAATGTCTGAGCCAACAAAGGTAAGAGGGAGAAAACACACAGAACTATTTCTATAAACTAGATAACAAGGAACAAAATAAGTTAAGAACACAGAGATGAGGTAAAAAGGAAGTGTAACCGTGGACATTGTGTGGACAGTGCATGCTGCACAGGGATTGGTTCCTGCAAAGTAACCAATCCAATCCTAAAATGTGTGATGCAATGTATAGTAAATACAATGAGAGGTGTTTATATATTAAGGGAGAATGATTTTTGTGTAACTTTGTGGCTATGATGTATCTTGCATTCATCCCCCCTGCATTTGAGTCTGATCAACTCAGCCTCGTACTTCTTCTATATGCCAGATAACGATACCTTAGTGACAAAGGCTGGAATCAAACTGAGTACTTGTGAAGCCAAGTGGAAAGAGGTCTCAGAAGGAATCTCATCACATCCCTGGAGAGTGAAAAATCAAATTACTAAGGCTGATGATATTTCATGGATTTTGCTAAACTATGCTTTTACCAACCAGTTATCAATAATCCTTCATCCAGCCACTAGGGCTGAGAGTGAGAAGTCTGTTGTGCTGTACATCACCCATCCAATGTTCCCCAAAAACAACTGTATGGCAGGATAAAGCTCAGCTGCATTTTTGATAATTTATTAGAGATGAGTTCTGATTTCTGATATGAGGACTTGTGTCACTATCCATCTTTAAAATCATTGGCTGCAGAAACCTGCAGACCCAGCAGTTAATTTTATAAGTCACTCACCAGCAAAGCAGAGGTCAAAGCTGAGTCTTTAGCACATTTAAAAAAAAAATGAATTATGTTGCCTCCGAAGCACGGAAAAAATAATACACGATGTACAACTTTGCTATAGCACTTGTGTCCAACGTGCTTCAGAGTCTTACATTTGCATAATTAAATAAAAAAAGTACAGAGGAGAAAGAAACAAAGAGGCTTAGGCAAAGGAGAAATTCTACAGTTTCAGATGAGATTTTAAAATAGGTGAAGAGTTGTTGAGATAAAGGGAAAATTGCAAAGGAGAAGCTCTTACACAAACAGTGGTTAGATTACATCAACAGAGAAGAGGCAAGTACTAAAAAGAGCTGCATAGAGACAGGCAGTTTTGAACTGGATTCTGAAATGCATGCAGTCAGTGGAAGTGTTTAAAGAGGAGTGGTCAGACTTTTTGTAAGACATTAAGCTTTCTGCTCATGCGGGAATGTGAAGGACTGGGATTTGGAGGGTCCTTCAAGAGGAGAATTGCTATAGTCAAGTTGACAGGAGATGAAGGCATGGATCAGGATTTTAGCACAGGTGAAAAACAATAGTACTCCTGGGCAATGTTGCCTAAGGGGAGATATGCACAGGTACTGCCACAGAATATGTGGTAGGATGGGGGGGAAAAAATCTGGGTAACAAGAGATGCTTACAGAATCATGGAGGCAATGGAATGGTAGTCACTGAGTGAGACAGAAGAGAGGCGTTTAAGGATGCTCTATCTCCCTTTGCCCAAGAAAAGTATATCTGACTAGGAAAACTTTATTTAAAGGCAGTTGAGGTGAAGCCACAGGCTTACTTGGTCAAGGAAGGTAGAGAGATGCAGTCAGTAAATATTGTCTTGTTTTCCAATATTGTTCTAAGGATTTTGGTGCATTTTTTATGTTTCATGAACTAATATCACAGTTCTAAAACAGTTTAAAATGTGTATTGAATCTGTTTTTAACCAGCAGTTGAGATGAAGGAGCATATGCTGCCCATAACTGTTTCTCTAAGTGTCAATTGGAAAAAATACATGAAACAGTTTAGAACAACACTGTTTGTCCTTGAGAACAAAAAAGAATTTGGTAAGTTATTTTAATCCTATTATCTCACTGGCTCATATTTACAAGAAGCACTTTCCTTCTATTCCATCTTCACCTTCTACTAGCTAGAGTTATTTCTGATATACAGAGGCAGGAACTCAAGGAGGTGGAGAAGTGTTAATGCCCTACTAAAGATAGTGTTTTTCAGCTGTACATATGAAATCAGCAGTAATACTTTCTCTCTTTGTTCCTGTTCTAAGCTAGCATGGCCTAAAGAATTGTTATGTTTGTTTAAAACACCATTTCTGTGGAAAGACTTGACATTGTCTAATGAATATTCAGTTACAAATAATAAATTCTTAGCCATTTCTACTCTTAGTGCATTTGACAGTCTGAAATTACATTTTTTTCTCAACTAAACTATAGAGGCAGCTTAGACTAAATATTTCCAGTTACATTAAGGCATTAATAATGTATCACTTCATCTATGAGAGATTTTTAAAATACTGCTTTACTAGCCTGGAGGATTTCATCAAAATGTACATATGAATCAAATCTTGGCAATAGAAAGGTAAAAAGTGCAAAAGTTTTTTTTATATTTCAAAACCCAAACATGGTGCATAGTTTATTGTATATGTATAATTTCCAATTAGGTATATTACACAATAGAATGCTTTTTCAAAGGAATATGATGAAAAATGTAATAAAAAGTATGTTTCAGGGTCCGCTCATGTGCTGGTGATATTCTTCCCTCTTCCTAGCATTCATATTATGAGATTCTTCAGCACATCTGTGCTTCTGCAACATAAAGGACACACTGAGTCAATTTATCAAAAAGAATCAAGTCAATTGACAGTGTAATCCCCACAGGGAATTGTCTCTATCACTGCAACACAATATCTTTGCCTGGGCATATAATGCTTACTAGCTATCTCACTACATTTTTCAGAAGAGACTGCCAAATTACTATTTAATTCAGTACGGATACATATCTAGAGCAAACATTAAGCTCAATGAAGGCAGAGATGCAGTCAGTAAATATTGTCTTGTTTTCCAATATTGTTCTAAGGATTATGGTGCATTTTTATGTTTCATGAACTGATCATCAGCTGATTTAAAAGGACAATTCAAATGTGCTTTTGTATAACCATAAAATAATGATACTAATAATAGAGTTTATCCATTTCCACACCAAGCTAAATTTCAAGCATATTATCAACATGTAATGGAAAAGCCAAAAATTAAGCATAAGTAATAAATGAGGGGAGCAAAGAAAGGTAACCACAGCATACCAGTTCTTTTCTCTGCTGCTGTTTATATTTTGTCAGCCTGTGTAGCCAATAACAGAACTACTTACCCTAATAAATTAAACAAGAGTATCCAGTTGCAATGGTTAATATGTGTACATTCAAAGGTATCTCCAGCTTCTACTTTCTTCCAAATTTTGAGAGCAATGACTCAAAGAAGGGAAAAGGTCATTCTGAGGGTATATTACAGTAAACAATGTCACAGTTCAGAGCAGTTGCACCTGTATTCCCCCTCTGTAGTCCAGGAAGAGCCCCCACTCTTAGGCTTCAGGCTTCCCTCCCCAGCCATCACCATTCTTGGGTGGAGACACATACCTCTCTCCCTCCTGACTAGGGTATTTCCTGGCTGAACAGTTTCCTGCCTACACAGTGTTATATCCCAGCAAGGCAGACCGTCTAAACAGGCCAGTGTCTATGCTTTTCTTACTCTTCAAAAGCCATAAACAGTGTAATTGCCACCATTATAAGTGAACATACTGCTCATTTACTCCTAAGGTAAAAGCAACACAGGGAAAACACATTAAAACAATTTAAAAAAAATCAAAACCCAACATGCATGCTAATAAGCTTACCAGAGATCACTCCAACTCCAATAGGGCCTCTGGGTCATGAGCAGTCCTTACAACTCCACCCAGGGGGTTTTCTGTGGTAACAAGTTCATAACAGCTGTTAGCTCAGAACAAGCACCCCCACCAAACTGTGAATCCCTTCCCCCCCCCCAAAGAATTTCCTAGGAATCCCGCTTAACTTTGTCTGGCACATTGTTTCAAAGAGAGCTTTGAAGTTCATAACAGTTTCCAAGGTTTGTTAGGCCTTATCTATGCTACATCTATATATAGTAGTTTTATCTACAGAGTCAGGTTTCATCAACAACACAGTGGAGGTGTATACACTGCATGCTCATTCTGCCAACAAAACCCACCTGCTTTACCAACAAAATAAAACCACCTTGAAGAGAGGCATAGAGGTTTCTGTGGCAAAATTATATTGACAAAGTGTCAGTGTAGACACCGTGCTTGATTATGTCACTGTAAATGGCCTCCAGGAGGTGTCCACAATGCCCATCCTGACTGCTCTGATCAGCAGTTCAAACTCTGCTGCCCTACACCCAGGGACACACCCTTCCCCTTTTAAAGGCCTGAGAATTTTTGAAATTCCACTACCTCTTTGCTCAGCATGGAGAGCTCACATCAGATCTTCTCAACTGACCATGGTGGCTTCACACAGCAAACGCTCTCCTGCTTGGAGCACACCTGAATTGTTGGATCTGTTGGCACTGCAGGGATAGGAGGCTGTCCAGTCCCAGCTCTGCTCCAGCCATAGGAACTTTGATACCTATGGGCAGATTTCTCGTGGCTTATTGGATAAAGGCTATGAACAGGACACCTAGCAGTGCCATGCAAAGCTAAAGGATCTGAGACAGGTGTACCAGAAGGCAAGGAAGGCTGGCTATTGCCCTGGTGCTGCACCAAAGACCTGACGCTTCTATAAGGAGCTGGACATCCACCTTGGTGGTGACCCCATCTACACCATTAAGAGCTCCATGAATACTTTGGCAAGGCTGGAGGTGATGGACAGTGGACCTAACCACAAGGATGAAGTCGTGGATGCGGAGGTAAAGTTGGAGGATGAAGTGAATCACATGGCAGGGTCATCCGGTGGTGTGGCAAATCAGGAACTCTTCTTTCCACTCCATAGTGGTCTAGCCAAACCCAGCAGTCTGTCTCTGGCCCACATGATGCAGGAGAGGCAAGCCCTGGTAAGTTTTTTCTTTGGGGAGTTGATGTTGCTCAGTTATATGAGGTAGAGCTGACCTTTGCTCTGTATATTCTAGAAGTGGGTAAAGGGATAGAAATGTATAAGACTAGTTGTGTTTGAGTTTAATCCCCTGTGCAGCTAAGCAGTTTGGTGGAACAGTGTGTTAATGCACACCAAGATTTAATGGGAATCCTCCAGGAAGGTCTCTAGGAAACTTTCCTGGAGGTATTTGCCAACCCTCTGCTGAAAGTCCCTTGGAAGAGCTGCTTTGTTCCTTCCCCCAATATAGGAAACTTTCCCACTTCACTTGGCAATCATTTGTGCAGGAACGCAGCAAAGGGACTGGGTCTGAAGCTGCACACATGCAGAAGATGTACCCTTGCTTACCCTCAGGAGTGAGATATCGATTTCAGTTACCTCAACCTGTGGAAAATGGTGGCGGAATTTAAACATTGTCTCTAGTCACTTGCACTGATCCCCTTTAAAAAAACACCTACACCCTTTGCCCCTTCTTGAACACCCAACCCCAACCCGGGTCAAACTCACCATGTTTAGGATATTTGCAGAGATGTGTTCCACCAAACTGCTTAGCTGCACAGGGGCTTGCCGAGATACAGTGAGAAAGTGATTTTAATAGAGGCGTATTTTACTATAATGATTCAATCCTGTGCATGAACTAGCAGTCATGCTTCTGTGTATTGTTTCCTGTGTTTATGCAGATGTGGCCTTCAGGGGAACCCCTACACAGCAGTGGAATGCCTCTGCCAGATATGGAAGTGACCAAGGTGTAGCAAGGAACACATATTCTCCTTTCTGTCCTGCCTGTGTATTTTAAGTGTTTCCTTCAGGATCTCTCTCCACTGCCTGTGTTCTCTTTTTTCAGCCTCTGAGGATTATAGACTCATAGACTTATAGGTCAGAAGGGACCAATATGATCATCTAGTCTGACCTCCTGCACAAGGCAGGCCACAAAACCCTGCCCATACACATTTATAACAACCCCGAACCCATGACTGAGTTATTGAAATCCTCAAAATTGAGATTTGAAGACCTCAANGCACAAGGCAGGCCACAAAACCCTGCCCATACACATTTATAACAACCCCGAACCCATGACTGAGTTATTGAAATCCTCAAAATTGAGATTTGAAGACCTCAAGCTGCAGGGAATCCACCAGCAAGCGACCCATGCCCCACGCTGCAGAGGAAGGCGAAAAACCCATGCCCACCTGGGAGGCAGGGGGAGGGGATAAAGAGGGCTGTGGGGTGGGAGCCAGGCACTCAAATGCAGTCCCTCTCCACCCATCCCAGCAGCATGACATCTGCAGTGTTGCTGTGGCTCTGCCTTCTGAGCATCTGCCAGCTGTTCGGGGAGCAGAACTTAAAGGGCACCAAAGAAAGTTCACCCAGGGTATCATTTTCCCTAAGGCAGGCCTGGTACTCAGGAATCTGTTATCAATATACAGATTCCTATCATGAACTTGATCTGTGGATTATATGCCCTAATAAAACCACCTTTCAGCATCACAGATGGTAGGTCCCTTCTCCACTGCTCCACTGAAAGCATCTTGCCTACTTGCCACCTACTTGTCCAAGGGAGTTACAGAGTTTGGTATATTCTTAGTGAGACTTCAGTTTCACATTCTATCAAACATGGTAGTTTTGTGAATTAAACAGGCCTCTGCCCCAAATTCACCACAATCTTCCTCCTATAATAAGAAATGAAATTATTGTCCTTCTGGTTCAATCCAAACATCTTAAGGAAGTAGAAATGCATAAATTAGAGGCTGAGGAATAAATGTGTATATAGCACAGAAACAAGGTGGGTAAAGAAATCTCTTTTATTGAACAAACTTCTGTTGGTGAGAGAGAAACTTTCAAACCTACACAGAGTTCTTCTTCAGACAGAGGCAGTCAAAGTCCCAAGAACAACCCCTCTCATTACTATGCACTCTGAAGAGAGCAGCAGTTTTGTTTTTTGGGGGGGAAATGGATCACATACCTTATGACAAGGCTTGTAAGGCTATTACAGGGTCTTCCAGCCACACTTTCTCAGACACTACAGAGCAGACATCCTCACCCCTGAGGATGCAGCATTTGGTCAAAGGGTGTTATGAAACAGGGTGCCCCACTGGAAGTATGTTCCTTCTCACTGTTCTACATGGGCAAACTGAATCCTCCTCCCTCCTTAAGTACGATTCACTGCTTTCTACATCCCACTGTGAAGACTGATATGGAGTGGACTGAGAAAGGGAAAACTTTCTCTCACCTGTGAATTTTCATTCTAGGATGTTACATGTTAGATAGTCTGGTCCCCTCTGAGAGGACGGCATTATGGCTAGGATTTTTTTTCTGACTATTGTTAATTTATTAAGTAGTTTGAGAGGAATAGAGTTCCTTCAGGAAATCACTAAAATTCATGTCAGGACTCTGCTGCAAGTGTTTTGAGTTGAATAGCACTTTTATAGAGTTAGTATTTTTCAGCTTTGGAAGCTAATGTTCTGGAGAGTTCTTCCTGAGGGGCGATATGAAGATGAGGCTGGGGCACAGATCTGGGGCAGATCAAAGTTACCATGGAGATGGGGAATCCTCCATTGTGAAGACTGACAGATCTGGAAGGTGCTTGAATGAAAATTCTACAACTGCATTTCAACTTCCCCCCACTTTTATATGTTTCAATGAGCTTCCTGAATAAGTCCATATATCCTTGTTCAGAGTTGCTCCTCCAGGTAGTGAGAAATAATGAGTCCATTAATAAAACAGGAAGATGGATTGTGAGCTTTATATTAATACAGGAGTATCAGCTCAAGTGAATAGTTTCCCTCAATCTTATTGATCACAAAAGGGATATCTGTGTGTGTGTATTTATATAACTATATCTAGATATAGATATAGATATATAAGCACACACTGAAAAGTCTATATGCTTCAAGGTTATTGAGATAAGCTCTATTTTATTACTATTATTATTATTAGCAGAGTAAACATTTAAACCAGAATAAATCCCTAAAATTTATACAAATGGGGGTGTGAAATCCTGGTTGTACACAGTCAGTCCATTATTGTTAGTAACTACTTTAAAATGTGGTGCACAGAAGCCTCATTATGTTGCCTAGATGAAAGGTGCATAAAACATTCAATCACTTTTACTTTATGGGAAAAAAATTAATAAATCACTAAAGTTCACACTTAAAAGGCATCTATTTTGTACCTCTTCAATGCAAAACATCTAATCCAAACTACATTAAAGTGTTTTAAAACCTAATTGAATCTGCCCTGCTGGCTTATCAACATTTTTATTACATTCTAAAGTATTTCAATACACTTAAATTCGTTTAGACAGTTTTCTGTTCTTTCAGTTGCCAAACTTTCAGGTCAAAGAACATTCATGTCTGAATTTGCAACACTAAATTATTTCAAAGCAAATAAATCCTTGGAGATGTGTGGCTATGATTAAATTTAGCAATTCCTATGAACTATACGAAAAACATTGAAGCCAATGCCATTATCCTATAGCTATTATTTTATTCCTTGGGCCTTCACAACTATTTTATTATTAAAAATGTATTAAGGATCAGTGCAATTGCTAGGACAAAAGCAAAATATTTTAAAGGTAGAAATCTCAGTGCAATATGAACAGATTATAAACAGTGCTGGTGTCTAGAATGTACACAGTGAATAATGAATCATAAAAGGTTTAGATTTTCTTTTTTAAAAGTAGGCTCCTCATTCTTTTTACATGATAATTTGCAACTGAAGGAGTTTTGGTATATTACTAATATTATGTCAAGAATTAGACAAAATATAAACAAAGGAAATGGTTGCAGAAAAGTGTAAATTTAACCCTACTTACAATGTAAACCTCATATTAACTAATAGTGGTATAAATAGCTCCCATAAGAATACACTGATTACAAGTTCACCTCCCTAGATAATCTGTCTCATCCTCTCTTCCACTCATCACTCACACCATAATAATACTACTTTGGATATATAATGCCTTTCATCGGAGAACCTTGATGTACTTTACAAATGGAAGTATTATACATTTAAGAGATGAGGTAGCTAAGCTACTGAGTTGCTAATATAAATTTGCCCAAAGTCACACAGCAACTCAGGTACAGAACTGAAAACAGAATACAGGTTTCCTGACCCCCAGTTTTTGTCCTAACCATTAGCCCTCACTATCAGCCCATTGACTCCACTCTTGCCTTGTCTTGTCTTGATAGGGATTGTTAGGGAAAATAACCCCCCCCTCTATTATCTTAGGCCCTAGGCCTTTGAGCAAAAATTTCTTCTTATAAGAAATTGTCCCATGCATCCCCTTGGGCTTTTTCTCCGTCTTGGAGGAGTCCTAAACAAAACCTTATATCCTTATTTATCAGTTTTTCCCTACTCCACCTTCGCCACTGCTTAATTGTTAGGAAAATCAGGAAACTGATGACGAGACTGATAACGTCATCGCCCCATTCCTGTCAGTTGATCAAACTGGCCCTACGGTCTCATGTTTAAATAGATTGGTATTGCTACCCTTGCTCGATAAATGCTGGAGTATCTTGTTCTACCCTTAGGGTGTAAAAGGTTTCTTCTGTTCTTTTTTTAGATGTAATCACAGTTACAGGTGTGAGGAATACTCCTATTCCCCACCCAGTGTCATCCCCACTTTCTCTTTCTATCTGTCCTCTCTCGGCTCAACATGCGTTTTTCTTTAGTCCCTGTTCTTCCGTCAACCCATTGGGAAAGGATTTGCTGTGTGAATTAAAATGTACAATCCGTTATACCTAGATGGTGTGTATCTGGATGAGCCTGATCCCCCTCACAATGAGGTACTGCGCAGTTTTGTAAGAGGAACACTCTAAAGCGAGAAGACTGCCCCAGCCCTCCTCATTGCAACAGGAACGCTGTTAGGTCTTTCCCTCCTTGTGGCATTGTGAGCGATCATGCTGACCAGTTGGGCACATTGGTCTGCCCAGCTGCTGAATGTGCTTAAACCCAGCAAGACCACTTCAAAATTAGGTAACCCCTCGCAACTATATTGAGGAAGAAATTTTATTGTGCTGTTTATTGCTGTTGTCTTCCCTATTTTATGTGTTGTGTTTACTCAGTTATTATTCTTTTATAATGCACGGTGCTGAGGGGTTGTTATGCCTCAAAGAAAAAATTGTATTAAGTCCGGAATAGAAAAATTTTATTATTAACAAGTGCTTTTATGATGTAATGTGTGTATGTAAATAGTAGTGAAACAATGCTTGGCCCATGAAAGAAAAAATGTAGCAAGAAAAAGGATCGGGCCCAAACAAATTGCGGTTTAGGAAGTGGGACAAAAAGAAGTTAAACTTAACTCTGTAGTTATTGGAGAAATATATTAGTAAAACTAAGATAATGTTACAAAAGGTGTTATGAAAATAAAAATCTTGGGTTTTTAGAATGTCTTAAATAATAAGCACTCTTGATAAGTAAAATTCATGTACAATATTGTGTTGTTTTGGGGTTGTAAAACAGAACACAAAAAACAAGAAACAGCCCAATAACAGCAAAGTTGATTGCAATAGGGCAGTCAAGCCAGGAGAAGGTAAAAATTTAAATTCTGTTGGTTACAAAAAAAAAGCAAATGGAACATGTAGTGAGTCCCCACACTAAAGCCTGATAGGTGCTCGTGTAATCAATGGTCATGTTGCAAATGAAGCCAAAAATAAATTGTGTTTTCCTTTAAAATCAACATGTATTCAAAGGTCAGAACCATTAAAACTTGACCTGCCTATAAAACAAATTATAGAGAAAAAATATAAAGAAACCTCCATCACGTTGCCTACAACTCATGCACATACTAGGAGTCTCTAAAAAAGAATTATTTGTATTTACTGTTGTAATTTGCAAGACTTGACCTTAAACAAGGTCATAGACACCATCCCTTGGACATTGGAAACTAATGAAGCTTTTACTCAGGTTAAGCATGTTCTGCCTGAGCATTGGCACTGAGCCTCCCTGATTATAAGAAATCCTTTATTCTCTAAATTATCATGAAAAAAGCAAAGACCCGTTGTATATTTTTAGTTCCTCTGCTGCTCTTATGAGTATGTGTAGTTTATTAAAGTATTGTGAAACCTAATTGTTATTGAAACAAATTATAACTAAGTCATGTGCAGTTTCACAGATCCAGTATGGTTAAAATGCCCTTAAAGGTCACTTCAATTGAAAAACTGCACTCAGCCTTCAGAAAAAAAATTTTCTACCAGGATACTCAGTGCAACTATCAACAGTGCCCTGTGGTGTTGACTCAGATGAATATTTATTCAATAGATACACAATGTGTAAGTATTGCCAGGTACTAAATGAAATGTTGTTAGGTTTTTTTTGTATACAGCAGCTCTGTCGCTTGCTGAAAACCAGAAGACTGGGTCTACATGAGAGGTCCCACCCAGCGAGGAACTAGGAGTCCCACGCCCCAACTGCCTGGCCCCATGCTGAGAGACCCTTATCAAATCCTGTTAATTACGCAACACCGCTGTGAAGTACAAAGAATTTGACTAATACTCGTGTTCTCACTGTAATGGCTCTCCCGACTAAGGTTCAAACTTTTGCCTTCTGGCCGTTGTTGCTCCTCTGGACAGCAGGAGTGAAAAAACAAGGTAAAAGAACTGGTAACTTCTCCTTTGTCGGCTGACAAACCCACTGAGCCTTTAACCTCTCCACTTGAGGACATAATAAAGCCTCCAAGCAAAGCAAGGTGATTGTTGCTAGTACCTCTCCCTTGCAGCCTCACTGTGGACAGCTAAGTGAATTAAGACTACGAAATCTCGAGAATAACTGCGAAGCTAGCCAAAACTACCTGAATGATGAACTTTTAATGTTCTTTACGCCTCTCCTCCTTAATGAACTTGGGGGTGGAGATGAAACGAACTCACATATTTTGCTTAATCTTAGCCAATCAGTAGCCTCACGGGTAACAAACCGAACATAATCAGTGAGACAGGAACTTATCTGACCACAAAAATATTTCTCGCTGGGTAAGAGCCCCTCACACCTCCGGTAGCTGCGCAACAACTAGCCTGTACTTGTCTAGTATTGCTCCCTCTCGGGAGTCCACGAACCCTGGTTCCCCTGATGGCCATATTCACCCCAAAGGGGCTGATCCAACCCTTAAATCTACCTGGAACTCAGAAGTACTGCCTATCAGCCAGCACTAAAACAGATCATTGAGAACTTGACACAGCACAATTGAAACTCCAGGGGCTCAGCCTGGCCCCTGGGTTGTTACATACTTACGCACATCCCATCCTCCCTGCAATCCACGGAGGGTCTTAGCTGGCTCCTCGTATGGGTTGGGACCCCCTAGTGTCGCTTCTGTTCTAAATATCTTTATAAAACAACCAAACAGAATGCATAAAAAGTTGGCCAATTGCCTAAGGCCATCAGACCTTATTTCCAGGGCGACAGATACAGTATCGGGCTGGAGTGGACACCTGAATTAATATGTAAGTCTCCACCTCTTAGTTCTCTGGCCATAGTTTACTGAGAAAATTGCTCTTAAGGTCATCGCTGAAGCAGGGAAGAGCATTGCGGTGGGAAATCCGGCTTGTCTCTGGTGTGGGATTTTCTGAGTGACCAGCTAATGGCCGTTCGGAAGGTTCTTAAACAACCATAGGCTGGCCCACTCGCCTTCATGGATGCTTAGGCGGTACCAATCTGGGTTTGTGGCCATGCGAGATGCTACTTGGAAATTCACCTGATTGAAAATGCTGAGTCCCACAGTGCCCTCCTAGGCTATGGCCAGTGAAGGATAGTGTGGGCTCCCACAGATCCGAATCCTCCTATAAACCCAAACATATTCCGTGGAGGTTGCCTTTGGGACTCATCCCACCGGAATGTGTGGGAAATCAAGGCTCCCCATGGCCGCTAAATCGTTCCTTGTCAGTGCCTCCCGACTATAAAAGCCTAACTTTTGGATTGGACTTGAAATTAAAGTTCTATGGACTCGATTGACCTTTAAAAACCCCCGAAAGTCAATGTACCCTACGAAAACCTTAAGCCCGGCGAAATTCACCACCACGTGTGTGGGAAGGTACTGGGCACGTCAAATTATGACTCTCGACCCTAATGCAGGCAAATAACAGTTTATCCCAGCAGGATACTGTTACTCCTCTTATGTCCATACGATGTAAGCTGTAGATCAGCCTCTGTCCCCAAATCTGGAGTCTTCAGCTGTCCTTATCTGGGGGCTTAGGGCTTATTACCAGCTGGGCATCTGATAATAGTTCCCAAGCTTTTGTTTACCAGATATTTAATAAAAAAACCAATCAGGATTGATGAAACTCCACAATTGATACCCCAGGTCTCCCCCATTAGACCTATTTCCTGGGGGACCCCCCAGACCCAGAATTTGACTCTCCCACCCAAAGGGAAAAATTATCCTCCCCTTGTCTCCACTCTTATCTCATCCGTAGCCCCTCCCTGGGTTAGCCTGGGATAGATACTGCTGAGCTTAAGCATTGAATAGCAGGGAAGGCATTGAAGAGGGCAATCTTACTTTCCCCTGAGGCTTGCATATTCAAGCGACCACTAGTCAAGCCGTAACACAAAGAGATCTCCCCAGGCTTTGCCTGTAGCCCTTAACCAGAGGAATAAAACCTCACCAAGTTTTGGCCATTGAGATGTAGAAAACTTCCCTGATTGGAAGATGCTAAATCACATATAAATTGAGACATCGGGGGTGCTCTGCAGGCCTCATGAAGTAAATAGTCAGGGCTCCCACATTCGCTTATCCCAATCTCGTGGAAATAGATAACTTGTGGCGACTGGGTTCAACCCACCCGATACTGTATGATTAACCAAAAGTCAGACGTTGATCAAAACAGCTCATCACATGCCCATACATACATATAAACCTACGCTTCCTTTCTGTGCCCACTAATAAAACCTGACTTTTGGCTTGGAACTTGATAATCTATGAAGAATTGACCTTAAAGCCTAGCCGAGGAAAACAAAGAACCAGAGCAAACTTAAAGCCTCCAGAGGTTCACCTCCACGCTGTTAAAATCCAGTGTCCTGATTGGCCCTCTGGCACAGGTGTGTGACTCCTCAACCCTTTGCAGTAAAAGAACAGGTCGTATACACTTAGCTATCCTCATTTGCTCGACAGTACTTTTTAAATACTATCACCGCCTCAGGTACCCACACAATATACGTGATCTACTGGAAATCATATCGAGTTCCTTTGCGGTTCCAAATTCCTTTGAATTGGACGTCTGTGGTAACTGATCATTTTTAGCATCTGTTATCTCTTGTTTATCTGCATTCAAAAAATCTCACAGATATTAACAACAAACTATATCTCCTAGAAAAATATATATAACGACGCACTCATAATGCCTTTAGACTGCACACATGTCCCTTCCCTTTGTGTAAAACAGATCTCTATTGTCAGGTTATGAAGTCCTGCACCCCAACCCAACGCCCATAGTATATGTGGGTTATTTAGAAAACCGAATATTCATGCTTTGGGAATTTCGTTTTGGTGTTGCTGTTGTTAATATAGAACCTGTTATCCCTTGGACTAGTGCCTCTGCTCAAGACCTGATCCTCAAACCGTGCCCCAAGCAGTTGAGCTCTTCACCTATACGTGAGGTAGACATTTATCACCATGGACTATTCTCCACAAGTAAAGAATCCCTGTTCTATGGATCAAGACCAAACTAATAACCACAGTGAGGGGTTTTTGATGCCATGTAAATGTAAAAGCATCAAAAAAAGGAGGGAGTGTTAGGGAAAATAACCCCTAGTCTTTAATTGCCTACTAACATTTATAAAACCGCTTTTAAGAGGCCTGCTAGACTTTTCCCTTTAACGTCCTGACAGCCTGCTATGAGAATAAATGCCATAGAGCCATATTAACAAAATGTAAAATAATTTAGAGCTTTTAGGCTTGTTTTTACTGTATAAGGGCATGCTGAGGCAGAAAAGATGTAGTCAGGGCCCAAAAGAGGAACTAGAATTGGATAAAGGGAACCAGGAGATCTGTTAAGTTTAACAGCTGACCCGCTTGCGTTCGAGACTACAGAAAAAGTGCTGAAACGGTCAACCGCAGACTTGACTGGCAAAGACTATAACAGGAAAATAGGAAAATGTGTGAGAGTTGCTTGCTAAAATAGCAATATGTATGCATAGGGTAAAATATTAGTCATGTTTTGCAGCATTAGCAATTTGTATTCCAAATAAGGCTGTATCTATGTGTGACGTTTTGCGGTTTTAACCTTTATAAGCTCAGTAACATTTGTAACAGGCAGGCCAGCCTAACCCTTGAATGGGAGCACGCTGGCCTCCGCTTGTGCACAGGTGTAATCAATAAAGGAGCCTCCGGCTGTCTGATTTAAAATTCACTAGAGTGGTGATCTTTTCCCCGACAGGATAAATTATCCCTTGTCCTCTTGTACACATCCCAATACCTTCACACAAAAGCCAAGCCAAACAGCTTTTAGTTTTGAACAGTTCAGCAACGTTTGCCCTCTCAGCCCTTCTTATCTTTGTTCTCTGTGACACTTCTTGGTTCAGCTCAGGATTGGAAGCCAAAGTGCCTAAATACCTTGACAGTAAAGGGATTTCCAGCTCAGACCAAAGAGGTTTGAGTGAAATTGGACTTTAGGGTGTTTATCTAAGCCAAACTGAACATGAATATCACACATAGCTGCTTTTGTCACCTTCCTATGACTCTCTACAACTGAAAGTCACTTTTTTATCATTTGCGATGTGCCAGCCATCAGATGTCCCTTTCTTCTTTGCCAACACTCCCTGGCCAAATTCTTCACTGATTTAATGGGATGCAAGGGACTCCTTCTTTAAATCTTTCCTTAAAAATCTTCCTTGTCTCCTGCTCTCACATGCGACTCTGATAACTATGTGCTACTGTTAAAGAAAAACATATAAAAATAAAGTATATCATGTTGTAGAGGCCTTCCCCCTCACTCACTCACAAAAACCCAGTCTCTCTAAGAATCTTCCAAACATTGCAGATGTCCTCTTTTCAGTTCAATCACGCAGTTTCAATCACCTTGCTCACCAAACACTCCAAGAAGGGCAGATTGAAGCCTGTCACTGAGTTTGATGCTCTGCCACCCAGCCCCTGAAAATGTCAGCAAAGCATATTCGCAGATTTACTGGTGTCAATATATTAATTAAATAGAAATATGCAGGATGACTACTGAAATATTTTCTCTTTCTCCAACCCTCCTTGACCACATTTAAGGGGGAAATGATCTCATGGGGCACTAATCTTTTAATTTGTCTGAGTGAGTCCTAGCTCTAGCTCCTCCATTCTCTCTTCTGTTGCTTTTGTGAGCAACCAGTTATGGCACTACAAACCACAGGGGCTGCACCTGTCCCTGCCTGTTATACAGGTTGCGTGGGAGGATACAAGTCTCATAGCTCAATCACCCTCCTGTGCACCCACAGGACCACTCCAGTCATAAGTCTCATAACCACTCTGAGAATAGGAAGCATTATTACACATATAGAAACTGAAGTAGTTTAAGCGAGGTTAGGGAGGAAACAACAACGCATCAGGCAGGCCACTTAAAAGGGAATGACATTGACAGTTTTTGGCCATGGAAGTTCTAACGTTGACCTGAAAGGGAAAAACAATTGTGCTTGTGTGTTTCTTTGTGCCTATTTATGTTTAAACAGAGTCTGGACTTTTAACAATAACAACAAAGCAGGGGAAAGTACTTTTCAGGCCTCTATCTACAGAACTATTGAAATGATGACATCACTAGCGCCTAGAGAGTGAAAGCTGAGAAACTGACAGAGGAAGGTATATTTTAGTCCAACTGTTCTATAAACTAGTATTAGTTTTTAACATGCATTTAACCTGACTGACTAGAGGAAGGACGTCTTGTTTAAAGTGTGCTCTCCTTCATTTAAGGGGAGAAAGTTAATGTACATTCCCAAAACCTGTCCTCCAGCAAATGCAGGGAACACCAGACTTGATGTTTTTGATAAAGTAAAAAATTATCAGAGGAAAGAAATCTCTTTAAGAAACAACACAACTATATGAGGCTTTTGTCATATATCACAAAGAATTAAAAATACATTTAAAACAATTACAAGTGATTTTTTAAAATTATTTCAAAGACATCTTTAAAGGGGGCTGCACAACATGAAGTTTGCCAGCAGGATCCGGCAGTTCTTCCAAGCTAAGGGCTTGTCTACACTACACAGTTAAGTCGACTTAAGTTACACTGATGTACAACCACCACTGTAATTAAACAGCTGTTACATGTCCACACTATGCTTCTTGTGTCAGTGAAGTGCATCCACAATAGAAGCTCTTGCATCGACACAGAGCAGTGCCCCATGGGTAGCTATCCCCCTGTGCAACTGGGCTCATGGTGCTTTGGGAAGGGTTTGCAATGCCTCCTGGGATCAGGTGCAGTATCACATGATGAAGGTTTCTCAATCCCATCATTCCATGGGCATCCTACTAGATTGCCAGGTGTTTTTCAACTACTCTGGTAACCTGCAAGCCAGCTATCTCTATCAGAATATATGGATCCTGCACTGCTCTTCAGTATTGTGCATTATGAACACAAGGCTGCAAAGAAGAGCTCAGCAGGGGGTTGGGGAGGGGTATTTGGCTGGGGGATGCCTTGAAGGAGCATATTAACACGGAACCACAGTAATGTGTGTTGCTGTAGTGTGCTGAACTTGGCATTGTTTGTTTGCTTTGTGCCATGAACCTTGTAATGATTGCTGCGTGTGCCCAAAAAGTAACACATTTTAAATCACTTTTTAAAGTAACACTTGGTAATATGACCAAACTGACATTGCTGAACAGTAACACAAGAAGCCCACAGAAGTGGGGGGATTGGGGGCAGTGCGTAGGTGCTAGAACCAGGGATGCTGCTGCACCTCATGGCTTGAAATGGGTTCCATCACATACAGGATTTACAGTTTGGTTTAATGGCTCCCAGCACTGCCACTATATAAATTGTTCCAGCACCCCTGGGAGTATTTGAGGGTGAGAGAGAGAGACAGAGTGTGTGTTAGAGAAGAGTGAGTGCCTAAGCATGCTATATCTTTTTTAAGTATAGCACTCACTAGCCTGAACTCTTATTCAGACAGCAGCCAGAAGCAACCAATCCTGAGGCAGAAGCTGGTGTACAGACAGCTGGTGTCCCCCTCCCCACCCCACCTCAGCTCAGTGGAGACTGGTACACCCCTGACATCAACCCCCACCTCCCTCCCTAGCTCTGCACAGCATGAGTGTTTCCACCACCCCAGCAGCAGCTTGCCCTGCCTGCCTGCAGCTGCAGTCCTAGTGCTGGGGAGAGCAGGATTCCTCTTCAGTGTTTGATTCCATGATTCCCTCCCACATTCTCCCACAGCCTTCTCTTCTCACAGACCGAGGAGATGCACCTCCTCCCCTGTTGTCCAGGCAGAAGTGTATTTGCTGCCAGGAGCTGGCATGCTCAGCTGGGCAGTAGCTATAGGGGCTCTCCATGCTGAGCAATTTCACCCCCAACACTTCCTGAGGATTTGAAAGGGTAGGGGCTCATACCTGTGTATCTGGATACCGGGCAGCAGAGTTCAAAATGGTGAGCAAAGCAGTTATGGTGAGCATTGTGGGATACCTATTGGAGGCCAGTTACAGCAACATAATGAACATAGTGTCTACACTGACATTCGTCAATCTAACTTTGCTGCAAAGCTTCTTGTTGAGGTGGTTTTGTTTTCTCAGCAAAGCAGGAGAGTTTTGTTGGTGGGAGGGGCATTGTAGTATGCACACCTCCATTGTTTTGTCAACAAAAAGCTCCATTTGCTGAGAAAACTGTGTAGTGTAGGCAAGGCCTAAATAAGGTTAAGCCTTGCTTGAATGGTTGACCTCCAAGGGTGCTAGAGGAGGTGGTATTAGTGAGGAAGAGAGATTGAGACTAAAGCACTAGAGAATTGAGTTCTGTTCCTGGCTCTGCCACAAACCTCCTGTGGGATCTTGGGAAAGTGATGTGACCTCTCTGAGCCTCAGTTTCTCATCTGAGACAGTACTACCTTACCTCAATGTGGTTTTGTGAGGACAAAATAACATTATATATATATCAGGTGTTCCGACAAAATGAAGAGCACCAAATAGAAAAAAAACGGCCCTATTTAAATATAAATTTGATAAAGTAGGCCTGGGACATGAATGGTGGAAGGACAAACTGAAATAAGGCTGTTCACGTGACAGAGAGCTCTCTTTGTGAATTCCCAGCCCTCTGAACACTTGCTCAGCTCTTGTCTGTGCAGTGGATTGTTTTGTTAAAGCTTTGACTCTAGTGCACAGGGCTAACCTCATAATAGGTCAGCTCATTTCAGTCTTCACCTACAATCCCTTCGGGTTAACATATCTCAGAAGACTGATTTTCCTCTCTGCTGGACAGACCGTAGGCCCAGATCCTCAAAAGGTATTTAAGAGCCTTATTCAAATGGGAGTTAGGCACCTAAATACCTTTGGTGATCTGCCCAACTTAAAATAGGGTCAGATTCAGCCATTCTTACCTCACTCTGAGTAGTTACTCCTCACTCTGAGTAGTCCCATTTTCCTCAGTGTTTGCACAGTAAGGTACTCAGAGTGCATGAGGGTAGCAGAATCTGGCCCATAACACACTGGTAGAAACCTGGGCACAGAATTTAGGCAATCACATCCAGAGGTTCCTATTTTAGAGACCATACAAACACTTTATTGCTCTGAAAGTCTGCACAGTATGAAAATAAGGGTTATGTGGATAGTTTAAGCATTATATATGAGGGACTCTGCTATGGTCTTCAAAGAGAAATGTAGCATTCTGTGCAAGCAACATTTTCTCTGTGTATTCTGTGACGCTTGCTCCATTCAAGAGCTCATTGAGAATACAGGCGCACAAATGTTCTAAGATACAGTTAGATTCATACAGAATCATGTTTTAGTGCTGCAGTTGTACAATATGTGGATGAGGACTTTTTATTGTGTTTTTATTACAAAGTACTGTGCCTAGCACAATGGGGCCCCAAACTAGCTGCAGCCTCCAGGCAATACTGTAATACAAGCAATGAATACTATAGCTGTTACTACATTTCATGTTAGGCTGACACTAGTACGCCCTAGAGGATTATGTTTTGTGAGCTACTCAGAAAAATATCATTTGATCTTATCTCAGCCAAATGCAGATCAGTCTGAGCTGTAGTTCACAAATACAAGTATTACTCAGCTGCAGTAGCAGGGCAGTAAACTTTTAAGTGACCCTGTCACAGCCCATTGGATTGTGTTAGATACTACAAGGATTTAATAATAAATATGTATGTACATATCTTAAAATTCAGCATTCCCTTGGAAAGCTCACTTGAATAGCTCTATAAATCCATATAAGAAAACTGGTACAAGAGTTGAAGGCACTTTAAGACTCACTTTTAGAAAACATTTGAAGCTGTGGAAGAAAATGACGACCAAATAGATAATCAGAAATGAGAAGCTGATGAAGACTATATTACAACGTGCCATTCAAAACAGCAGGGAAGGAACCATCAGCCAAACAAACGAAAAAAAATCCCATTGTAAACACTGAAAAACATCTACAGAAATGAGGCATAGCAAGAAAACACATTGGGAATGCACTGTACCGAACTTGTGTGAAACAATGAGACAGAGAATGAGCACAGTAAAACACAGCAGAATGCGTAAGAAATTACAAGGCTATTTCTGGTGGCAAAGATATTAATTTAAACAGAAGAAACCAGGCTGATTGGAGGGGAGAGAAGTGAGGAAAGCAACATGTTATACCAATAAAAACTAGCAGGATCTTAAAGGGGACAAGACATTTGTCACATTTATTGTAAATACCATAATAAAATAAAAGATAACCGCAAACAATGTTGTTTGGTTACTTATTCCTATGATTATATATATATATATATATATATATATAT
>NC_133770.1:73788290-73852801 GCF_003597395.2 Chelonoidis abingdonii
CAGGGGAAGAAACCGCTAGTCAAGTGGTTCACCACAACCCCAGGGCCCCTGGGTTGGGACCTGGAGTAGAGGGCGGGCCCAGGTCCCTCCCTCTCCACTCCTCTCCTCCAAGGACACTAGGGGAGTGATTAAGAACTGGTTCAGAGGCAAGCAATAGCACCCTGAACCTACCCCAGAGAAGAGAAAGCGTGAGACCCAGAGAACAGTACCGGCAATTTGACACAATATACATATTTTCCCCCACAGACATTTTGTGGCTAAGTTGGGTATTTAGTGAAAGCAAGGGACCAATCACTATGCTGAGCCAGGAATAGCTCAGTTATAGGAGGTGTGAGCCTCGCCAAAGTTCCACTAATATGTCTCAACCCTGACCTGCAACACCTCTGTCATTCCAGCCCTTGACTTCTCTTAAAGGGAGACACAACTGTACCATATTGTACTGTAGCAGTTGGTGGCTTTGTGAGATGGACAAATGTTTATTATAGAATAGGAATACAATGAGCAGTTAGAAGGGTTGAGGGGAACAAGGAAATCAGATTAGACAGTGGTTACCATTTGGGAGCCTGGAGTCATAACTCTGCTACAGATTCCTGTGTAACCTTTCATAAGCTGCCAAATGTAAGAGTGCCTCAGTTTTCCCACCTGTAAAATGGGGGAAACATGGGGCATTTTGAGGATGAATCTGTCAGACTGTCTTTTAGTACATCACAATTATTCTTGACCTTAAAAGTGCAAACTATTAATATTATTTTAGATGTTTGCCAATGTTTTCACCTCCTGCTCAGAAATATGAACAGCCTATAGAATGAACTGTAGCTAAGACAGAAATGTTTCATGACAACATTCTTCATTATGTTAACCAGCTGATTAAGAGAAAACTTTAGAACATAAGTCTTTGAAGTTTGATTTAGCTGATAAAAGATAATCCCCTTCCCCTCATTTATTACAATTACAATTACCAAAGCTTTGGGGGAGAAAGTCAAAGTATTAAGCCAGTTTACATAGAAACATTAAGGACATTAACAACAAAAGAACATATATAGTTGGACTCCACAGAGACAGGGAAAAGATAACAATATCAATGACAGCAAAGAGGCACAGAGAGTATGTTTCAACCCTAAAATTATAAAAATCTTGAGGGAGACAAGAACTGAGAACTAATGAGTGAACAATAAGGAAACATGGTTTAAACAAGCACCCTAGCATTTGAATACTTCACCAAACCTCTTTGGGGCTTGGACCATCTTTCACTACATGTCTGCACAGAACCTAGTGAAATGGGGGTGTGGCCCCCAATACAATATTAATTAGGAAATATTAATTAATACACCAAAGAGGGTTATTTATCAGGCTGTGAGATTTAAAAAAAATTACAAGAAAGCTTGTTCTAAATAGTTCCTTACTGAGCCAGATCAAATACTGGGAATACAGCCTCCCTCATGATATTTCAGTAACTTTCCTTTCAGCGCCAGAAGCAGCCAAGAAGTAGAGAGGTGTCTGAACAATAAACAGAAAAATAATTTTAACCAAACTGTTATTTTTTCCAAAATGTATCTGAATTTTGGGCAACTTTCTATGTGCATTTATTGATTGAACACACATTGCATCATACTGCAGCTTGAACTGTTTAACTGTGAAACAACACTTTTCTTTTTTGCACTAGCAGATGCTGAGGTGGTTTTTTGGGAGATGGAGAGTGTTAATATAAACAAATACGCACAATGGACTAAGGGAACTTGAGTAGGTGAACAAGTAGGAGGGAGGGCACAAGGATCTAATGGTACTGATGACTCTAAAGGGGACTGTTCCCAGTTAGTACACCTTTTTCTGTGAAGGGGTAAGCTTCAGTAGGAGGTTTAAAGTTGCCAGGATACAACACAATGCTGCAGTTCCTGTTAACTTTCTCTGACCATGTCAGGAACTAGTCGCACAGATTGAGACAGACAGCCCAAACAGGCTAGATTACAGTAGTACACAGTTTTTCTTGCTTTTCTAATTAAATAAAAGTTATCTTCTAATCTGCCTTTGTCACCAAGACTGTCTTCATCTGACTTAGAGCTACTAAAATGACTTTACAATAGCCCAAGAGACAACAGGAAGGGGTTCTTCAAATATGTCAGACCAAAAAGAAATCTCAAGGATGGTGTGGGTCCACTGTTCAATAGAGAAGGTGAGCTGGTAATGGAAAATGATAAGAAGGCAGAGCTGCTCAATGCCTACTTTGCTTCAGTGTTCTCTCAAAAAACAACATGTGACTTGACAACTAGCGCAGTTAACATAGACAATAAAGGGGAAGGGATAAATAAAAAACATGTCAGAGATTTTTTGACCAGTTTGAATGAATTCAAATCAATGGGGCTGGATAAAATTCACCTGAGGGTACTGAATGAATTAGCTAAAGGGATAGCTCAGTGGTTTGAGCATTGGCCTACTAAATAGAGGGTTGTGAGCTCAATCCTCGAGGGGGCTATTTAGGGATCTGGGGCAAAAAGATTGGCCCTGCTTTGAGCAGGGGGTTAGACTAGATGACCTCCTGAGGTCCCTTCCAACCCTCATATTCTATAAGGTTTTTGACACACTCCTATATGACATTCTGATAAGTAAGTTGGAGAAACACAAACTCAATAGAACTACCATTAAGTGGATAAACAATTGGTTAAGCAACCACAAAGAGTAACTATTAATGGAATGATGGGTCAGATTGGAGGGATGTCTTAAATGAGGTTCCACAGGGATCTAGTCTGGGTTTTTCTTAATGACCTGGATATAGGTATAGAAAGCACAGTTGTAGGAGGCGGGGAATTTTGATAGCCCAGAGCCCAGTAACATGCCTAGACAACTGCTTGCAGTTGGAAACCCAATTGTTATGCTCATTGCTGGAAGCAACTAGAAAGGCCATTTCTGAAAAGGGGAGGGGGAAAGTGAGTGACCATGAAGAGTAAACATGACCCTCTGCCCTCCTGTCTTGAGCTTTTGCTGAAGCATACAGTTTTGCAAGATGGAAAGTCTTGCAATAGTTAACTATTGCTATGTGAAATACAGCTGGTTGGCTGATGGAGAATTCCCTCCCTTACCAGCTGGAAAACTCCACACAACTTAAAAACTTACTAAGCAGGGTATTTTTTTCTTTGTTACACATCACCTCCATATTGGTGCACATAATAAAATTCATTCCACACGAGTGGGGAAAATTAGAGGGAACACTGCTTGTGGTCCCTTCTAACTCTGATTCTTCTGTGCTCCATCTGTTGTCACCTGGTGGGTGACCTTCCCCAAGTGACGGTGCAACCAGTGCATATGCCAACTATTAGCACCTTTCCCCCCTATGCTGGACAGCCACTTGATCTTTGCCCATCTCCCTTTGTGATCTTAAAATGAATGCTCAATGTAAGTATGAAGTAGTATTAGAAGTAGCATAACCCTTTCTAGTCTAAATTCCAATTTTTCCAAGGCTATTTCATATTAATTTTATACATCTCTCCATTTGTCCCCTGATTGTAAATCTCCCATTGAGACTAGTGTTGTCACTAGTCGAGACTGGACTGACCTTTCTGATGTGGCTGAGAAAAAAGGGGAAAGAAACAAAAAGCAAAGGCAAGAAGAAAGCAGAGCCCTGTAAAATTATCAGTTTCTGCTTTGTTAGTATTTGTATCTAAGACATGGGGTTTTTTTTGCAAATGTTTGGGAATTGGATCCAGGCTGAAACCTTGCCATTTCTGCTGAGTAAGAAACAACCGTAACTTTGCTGGCTTAAGAAATGGTAACAATACATTCTGAGGAGATAGCTGGATATAAACTGGCAACAAGAAATCATTGAGTAAAGAGACTGGTGTTTTCTTATTTTTGGGGGTTGGGCTCTGGGAGGGAGTTTGGGTTGGGTGGGATGTGGGCTCTAGCCTGGGGCAGGGGGGTGGGTTTCGGGGGTGTGTGAGAGGTGCAGTCTCTGGGAAGGGAGGCGGTCTCTGGGAGGGAATTTGGGTGCAGGAGGGATTGAGGGGTGTGGTCTCTGGAAGGGGGTGTGGGTGCGAGAGGAGGTGCGGGGTCTAGGCTGGGGCAGGGGTTTAGGGTGCAAGTGGGGGTCAGGGGATCTGCGCTTACCTTGGGCGGCTCCCAAAAGCGACCAGCACACCCCTCTGGCAGCGGCTACTAGGCAGGGGGCCCAGCAGGGTCTCCGCGCACCACTGCCCACAGGCACTGTTCCTGCAGCTCCCATTGGCAGCAGTTCTTCGCAAGTGCGAGCTGCGGAGTTGACAGTTGGATGCATGAAGTTGCGGAGTTGACGCATGAAGAAACCCCCTCCCTAAGGGCCGCAGGGATGTGCCATCTGCTTCTGGGAGCGGCACAGAGCTAGGGCGGGCAGGAAGTCTGCCTTAGCTTTGCTGCGCTGCCAGCAGTAACAGCCAGGGGCCCACAGGCCCTTTTAAATCACCCAGGCCCCTGGGCAATTGCCCCCTTTACACTATCACCCCCCGTCAGTGGGCCTGATCCCAACCAGGGGCCATACAGCTCTGTGAACCCCAGTACCTATCTTTTTCCTAAGTCTCTGTCACAATGCCACTCAAATTTGGCCCAGCTGTCCCTCCGTCATGCTCTTCCATTACACTGCCCAGCTCCAATCAGGGGCCAAGGCACGGAGAGGCTCCAGTCAGGCACCCGTGTGGAGTCCCTAGCTGAACAAAATAATCTTGGAAAACTGTTTCACGACTTTACCTTCCTCAAGGTTCTGCTACCTGAGTGAGCCTAAGCATGGACTTCTTTCCTTCAGATAAAAACCTTATTAGTTCTATGGCACTTCCAGCTCCTTAAGGGAGAGAACCAAGGTGCATTAATGGGGAATTAACACCCAGCATGCTGCTTATTACATAGCTTTAGCCACCCTGTATTATACTGGATTATTCCATGCTATAGATATTTTGCTAGTCTTTTACTTTCTGTCATATAGCAGCTCTACCCCAGTTGGTAGCTGCAGTTTAATCCTCACCTAGAATCTAATGGGCCTTGGCTACACTGGCGCTTTACAGCGCAGCAACTTTCTCGTTCAGGGGTGTGAAAAAACACACCCCTGAGCACAGCAAGTTACAGCGCTGTAAAGTGCCAGTGTAAACAGTGCCCCAGTGCTGGAACCGCAGCTCCCAGCGCTGCAAGCTAATCCCCATGGGGAGGTGGAGTACGTGCAGCGCTGGGAGAACTCTCTCCCAGTGCTGGTGCCGCGACCACACTCGCACTTCAAAGTGCTGGGAGCGCTTTGGAGTTTCGAGTGTAGCCAAGCCCTAAGGCTGTCTACACTAGCACCTCTGTTGATATAACTTATGTCTCTGAGGGATGTGAAAAAACACACCCATGAGCAACATACGTTACACGGACAGAAGCGCCTGTGTGGACAGCCCTATGTCATCGGGAGATCTCTCTCTAGCCAGCATAGAGCGGCTACACAAGCAATCTTACAGCAGTGCAGCTGCATCAGTGCCGCTCTAAGCTCGCCTGTGTAGACATGGCCTTACTGAAGAGAAATGTCTCTGAAATAGATGTGAATGATGAGTCAATAGAGATGTCATATATTGTCTCTAAATCCAAATAAGACAGTCATGTTCTTTTAATTAACTAAAATGGCATGTACTGATTAAGAATTATAAAAATAAGAGAAAACAATCAAGCACAGTCAGTGGGTCCTTATGTATAAGCTACACCCACTTCATTCTTGGGTTCAGTCTCTAACTTCATTTGCTAACTAACAATTTTTTTTTAAATGTGCCACACTGACCCTGATTCTTCACTGCCTTGCACTTGGGTAGAAATTTATATCAGAGCAAAATGGGTGTGAAAACTACTGCATTAAAGCACCATTTTACATCCTTTTCACCCACAAGGTTCAGGACAATGGAAGAATCAGGCCCACAATCTTCACACTTAAAAGGTAAAAGCAATCACTTACAAGCCTAAATTTCTAAAAACATTTAACTACCTTGAATGCTTCAGATGTTTGGGTGCCAAGTTTAAGACACACATCAGCTTCTCTCTCTCCCTCTCTATATAAAAAGAGTAGCACAAAAGGCCCTTCTCAGATGTGTAGGTTAATATTGGCTAGAGCTTGGTAAAATATTTCATACTAAGTTTTTTTCTGGAGCAGAGGAGGCAATGGGGGAGATGAGGGCAGGGGAGTTGGTAATACCAAAACATTTCATTAATTTATGTTAGTGTAGCTGAATTGTTCCAGTAAACCTAAAAAATTCCAAAAAATGTCAAAAATGTTTTGCTTTAACATTTTTTAAATTAAACATTGATGTTTTTTAGTTCAAAAATTGTTTCAAATTTCATTTAATTTTATTTTAAAAAATTCAAAATTCTCAAATCAAACCAGAACATTTTATTTTGCAAACAAAATTTTGTTGAACCCAAAACATTTTTTCCTGAAAAAAAACAAAAAACCCTGTTATTCTGTTGCCTATATGTGTAGAGTTGATGATGGGGGAAATACATGGCTTGTATTTGGAGAGGGGAACCATGTCAGGAAGGTTGATGACAATGGTGCAGATGGAGTTTTATTTATTTATATTTTAACTTAAAAACTGCCCTGTACCAAGATCTTATTTCCATCCCACTAACTTTGATGCACTGAGAATCTAGACCTGAATTCTTCAGCTTGGACTTCTCTTGTTTGTTTTAAAAATTGGTCCCACCAAAGTAATTTTAGCTTATATGCTAATGTTCCATTTGGATAAAAATTGCATGTCTGTTCTCTCTCATGCATAAAGGAGCAGATTATATGATCCTGTCTTTCACTGCTTTTGACTTCTATAGGCACTGTATACAAAGGGCCAAAATCTATTTTAATTTACATCTCTGCAATCCGTATCAAGTACTATACACCACATGTGGACTAGTATGCATATTTCCATTTTCATCACCCATGTTCCTTCAGATCCTGTGAAGCTGTAATAAATGGTACAGCTGGGCAAATTTTTTATAGCAAATTGTAAATTTGCTGGGTCAAATTTGGCAAATTGTTTTAGCTGAAGTGTCAAAATGTTTCAAATTAACCCTAATTATTTCTTCAGGTTTTTTGTTTCAGGAAATAAAAATAGAAAAAGTCAGTTTTGGTTCAGAACTAACCAATTTTTCTCCCAGATGGTTTAGCTCAGCCACTGAAATGAAAAATCAATTATTTGCTCAGTTGTAATAAGGGGAGAGTGAAATGCTTCAACACTGCACTATTCTTTAATGCAGGCAGGGCTATCATATAGTAACGTTTATCTCTTGTGGAGCTTATGAGAGTACACCCCCCAAAATACTTTGTTCCACCTTTCATTCATTCCCTCAATCTCTCAAGCCACCCCCACCTGCAACCCAGCTAATGAGTGAAGGGGAAAATATTCTTCTGAATGTTAACACTTCAATTATGTAAAAATTATTACAAGGCATCAGTACATATGAGCATTGCTTAATGATTTGCACTTTGTAGCATGTCAAATACCATTTGGGCAAAGAAACATGATGGAGCACAAACCAATGACATGCTCACTATCTGGGCAGCCTTTTAGCAGTAAAGAAGGGAAGGATATTGATGTCTTGCAAAGGCTTCAATCCTTTATTAAATTTAATTTCGTGACTAATTGTTCTGGCAGCAGTCATTAGCAGAAGACACCATCACAGCTTTAAGCTAGGGTGTGAGCACTGTATATGTTCCAACAGTTAGAATTCAGCCATCAATATCATCCTTCCTGCTATATCAGGAACCGGAGTACCTTATACCACACCATGTCAACAGCAACTTTTCAAGACTTTTAATCCTCAGCAGCAAAAGCAATAGAAACTGGGACTCTGATTTAAGAGATGACAGAAGCAGAACAGCTGCAACATTTCAGCTCCAGGATCTTTCCTTTGAATGTGCTGCATTCTTCATTTTATGTGAATTCTCAAGTGACAAATCAAGGAAGAGGGAAAGAGGCCAAGATTACAGAATGAGAAAGCATATACAGAAAAGGGCTTCCAGAAACAGTCCACTGTTTATAATTGGCCTCAGACACTGAGATTACTTACATATGAGTTTTCTGGAATGAAACATCTTCTAGGAAAATAGAAGCGAAGACTATTTAGATAGTTTGTGGGACCTACACTATAGATCATATTTCCTTGATGGTGATGGGGAAGATAAATTACTCTTAATGGAGTGGATTGTGCTATTTGGTACTAGCACAAATGTTTTTAAATTGGCCAGCCATTACCATTCCACTCCCTTGTATCAATGCTCTAAAGTGACTTACCTTTATATACTGCCTTCCATTCATTAGGACCTCCACCCCACTTTGACAAAATTGAATCATTTCACTGGAACTTTCTCATGTGAAGTTGACTGCAACAGGAAAATGTTGTTGGAAAATTGGGGGCTGATGATTAGACAAGGCATTTCTGAGAGTACATAGTGTGCAAAGTCAGGGCCTTTTCATTTTTAACAAAATTGTATCTCCCCTGCTCAAAAAATGGCTTAGCCAAGAAATATCTACTGAATTTAATTACAAGCTGTTAGCTCTCCACTAGCAATATTCATGACACCCACTGTACTTAATGAATATATAGCAAACTCTTCAAGGGGTCTTTACTGTGTCTGCAATTGTTTTGTTTTTTTTCTTCCAGACACCTGCTCCATGAGTTCTCCCATGCACATTTTTCAGCATTAAAATGATCTACTTTCTTGATTTGGCATTATCCACAATGCCCCATGAGCTAAGAAAAGGTTGAATCCTCAGAAGCCTATTAATGCAGTTCCTGAATCAGCCACACAAATAAATGAAGAGCAATGCAGGGCAATCAGCTGTGCTGCTGCTGTAGTGTTTCCAAAGAACCGATGCTGCACTGCTATGATTGGATCTCTTGGCCACTTGTGCTGAAGGGTTGTATAGTATGAGAGTCTGCTTGCACTCCATGTTCCTCAGCATAGTTACCATGTCATTCACTATGATTTGTATAATCCCCATCTTGCCCCAATTTTTTCATTAAATAGGATATATAGATGGCTGGTAACATTCCCTAAGGCTTGGACTCTAACCGCAGAATTTGGATCACAGTTCAAAGGACAATTTACTCTAAATTTGTGGATGCTGAGGTTCACTGTTTTGGTTCAGCCCATTAAAAAAAAAAGATAGAGGTGAGCTGTGAAGTTTGGCCCTAGATCCAAACTCATACTTCCATGAAGTTCAGGGCTCTATATATCCAGGGCTTTAGTTTGGGCCTGTCCCTTCTTGAGAGTCTCTCACTTTTTAGAGCTCTTCCTTCCAAAGCCATGAAAATGGTGCTTTCAACACAAAAGTGAATAAAGAAGCATTAATGGTGCTCTTCGCTGTCCGTATCCTGCACCGCTGAAGTCAACATGTGTTTTGCCAATAACTTCATAACTTCAATGGGAGAAGGACTGATAGACAAAGAAAAAGCCAGATTCTACCACCCTTACTCACACTGAGTAGCATCTTACATTACAAGTTGCCCTAATGAAATTGGTAGGACTATTTGCAGAGTAAGATACTATTTAGTGAAAGTAGGAGTGGCAGAATATGGTCCAGAATGAGAGATGTTCATTTCACACTGTTTTACATTCTTGAAAAATCAATAACAATTGTGCAGAGAGAGAACAAGCCAATTATGTTCCATCATCTTCCCTTTTTATTATTTTAAAAGCAACTAAAGTGTGTTGATTCTCCATTTGACATCTGGTTTTAAAAAAACCAAGACAGTTACAGAAGGCAGAAAAATGAGCCTCCTTTGCATTGCTCAGCGTCTGGGTTGGGGCAAATGCAAACTGGGCTAGAGCCAAGAATGCATCTTCTTGGGCTCTAAACGTTATGTCCTAGCTTGTTAAAACGAAGAGAAGCAAGGAAGCCATTTCAAATTAGCAATAGGGATGCTTAGGTCATCTTTGTATATTAAGCAAACTATGATTTTATACAATATTTAACAGATAATTCATGGTGTAAAACCTGCTATAAAGATGAGAGAGGTGACATGGAGATCAACTTTTGCAGAAGTGTCACTAAATACAGTGTGATGTTAAAGAAAAAGAAACACGAAAATGGGCACCCTTCTTTTCATGTTCCTGGCTGCACTAGCCAACAACTCATGTATGAGAAGCAAAGTGTTTCTATTCATCCTTTCCTCTGGCTTCTCAGTCATAGTGCACGGCATAGCGGAGGCACTAAAGACAAAGCATAAAAGAAATAGATATAATAAAATATAAAAAGAAGCTTCAAAAAGTCTACAGTCTTTGCAGAGACTTGTTTTATTATGAATCAAATTGCCCAGGATCACTGGGATGAAACCCTCCTAGACGTTTTTGGAGAGGATGTTGAATGATACTGTGAAAAAGCAGAGATGTGGTTTAGATAAAGGCTAGGGACACTAACAATGTGATTAGTTTGAATTTGGACCTGCCTAGTAGTGGTTAAAGCCATTATCAAATATCTGTTTGATAGCTTATGTGAAATGAGTCAGTGGTCTCAGTCTTATTCCTACCTCATAGGCATTCACATGACAAGATCCATCATTACAATGAGCATTATTTGGCAGCTTTGATTTTAATGATTTGTGTGAATCTAATGCTTGCAAAGTGTGCTTGGATAGGAGTAACTCCCATTAGCTTGAATGGGGATTACTCTTATCTTGTGAGGAAAGTATAAGACCCCAGATCATTAAAATCCCTAATATCCACAGAACAGGTACATACAAATATTGGCATTGTATGTTCCTCCACTTCTGTGCTAACATGGGCTCAACTCTGACCACAAAGTACAACCTCTAGTGATGAAGGGTAATTTAGGTTCCCTTCTCCACTCAATATTTGATCTCCAATAAGAATGCCAGCATGAGAACTGACACCTTTGTGGAATCTCTATCACTTGAAATTTCTAATAACAGGTTGGACAAACACCTGTCAGGGATAGCCTAAGTTTATTTGGTCTTGCCCCAGCACAGGGGGTTGGACTTGATGATTTTTCAAGGTCTCTTCCCAGCTCTATGTGTCTATATTCTTGGTATATTTATCTTGAACACTCTTCTACCATATAAAGTAGGGGTCGGCAACCTCTGGCATGTGGCTCACCAGGGTAAGCACCCTGGCGGGCCGGACCACTTTGTTTACGTGCCACGTCGACAGGTTCGTCGGACTGCTGCTCCGACAGGCCATGGTTCACCTTTCCAGGCCAATGGGGGGTGGCAGGAAGCACCACAGGCCGAGTGATGTGCTGGCCGAGGCTTCCCATTGCCCCCATTGGCCTGGGATGGCAAACCATGGCCAGTGGGAGCTGCAATCCACAGAACCTGCCAACGCGGCAGGTAAACAAACTGGCCCGGCCCGCCAGGGTGCTTACCCTGGTGAGCCGCGTCCCAGAGGTTGCCAACCCCTAATATAAAGCATCGTTATATATTTATGTCCACTTCCTAAATAAAAAAAACAACATTCTGGATATGCATCCTCTTTTCAGAAACTTAATATCTTTATTTCTTATCCTCCTGACTTGTTTTATAAATTTGCAATCATTTTTGTGCATAGACTTTAGCTCAGGACTGGGCTATATTACCAAAATCAAAACTTTTTTTAGGATAACTTTTTAAAACAAGTATAATTATCAATAATCAATACCTTGATCACCAATCTCAGGCAGAAGGATAGAACTAAGGAAATAATTTGGAGTAAATTATTTGCTTCATTAATTTTGATTTGTTTTCTATTTGTGAATTATCTGTAATTTTCATGTGTGCTCATTTCAAAATTATTTATCCATTTCTTTAGAAAATTATTTTTGGCATGCAACTCATTTGTGAATTGTGAGTTTCCACTGTTTCAGTGAGTCACATAAATCTTGGATGAAATCCTGGTGTTAATGAAATCGTGGCATAATCTGCATTAACTTTAGTGAAGATAGGATTTCACCCATTGTGTTTTGTTTCTGTTGCCAGATTAGATGCAATTAATGAGTATTTTGAAATGCAAATTGTTAATATTAAAACTAAATAGCACATATTTAACTTTTTTCCTGGATCAGGGTCTTAATCATGAAGAAACATAAAAGAATCAAAATTTGCTTTTAAATTTGAAATAAATATTTCCATCTCTCAAATACACACACTTTACTTAACTTTAGCCTCCATGCTGATTCGATACTTGGTTAAAATACCTTTTATCAGCAGTTCAAGCTTGAGGAACACTGGTGAAAGTTTGCTCTGCTGTTAGTCTATTCTTCTGTAGCTAAACAGTGGAGGAGATAATCTGTCACCTTTCATGAGCAACAAATTCACTGAATTACAAAAAACAATTTCATTAAGCTATCTTTTCTCGCTATATTATTTATTATATTTCCCACAAAAAGTAAAATCACTGAAAAATGTGGGCCTGAAATCCTGTCACCCTCTCTGACACCAGGAGACACAGGATACGTGTGATATGTGTATATGGATTGTTTGGGGATTTTTGGTTTTGTTTGGATTTTTTGTTTTTTGAGTTTTTTAGGAATCTTCAAAGAGCTAAACACATTCCTATCTAACATCCTAAATATTATTTATTGCTTTTTATGGGACAAATTATGCTGTGATTTATCCTTGTGTAAATCCAGAGTAAATCTATTGACTTTCCATGCATAAAATGGAGGATAACTTGCCCTGCGTGGTCTAACTGTAAGTGCCCAAAATGATAAGATTACATTCAACCAGTGGTAAAAACTAATACATATATATTGATACAAGATTCAACTATTATCTCTATTTTATTCTTTATTTCCAGCAGTGCCTGTAATGTGTGGGGTACTTTCCATACACAGAAGAAGTCATAATCCCTGCCTCATGGAACAGATTTCCAGTTCAGTAAAACACTTATTGTGTGATGAATTTTCTCGTCCTTACTCTGTATAACATCCTCCAGCTAGTCTGGGTCATAAAACAAATATATTTAATATAACCCACTGTCATAAACAGATAGCTGAGGGTTAATGTTTTTCACCTGTAAAGGGTTAACAAAGGGAACCAGACACCTGACCAGAGGACCAATCAGGAAACCGGATTTTTCAAAGCTCAGGGAGGGAATGTGTTAGTCTGTGTCTTTTGTCTGTCTCTCGGCTATGATAGGGATCTTTCTATCTTCAAGCTTCTAATCTTCAGTTTCCAAGTTGTGAGTACAAAGGTAGAAAAACAATAGGCTTTTATTGTTTTTTTTTTTTGTATTTACATGTGTGTAGTTGCTGGAATGTTTAAATTGTATTTCTTTTTTAATAAGGTTGTTTATTCATTTTTTCTTTTAAGCAATTGACCCTGTATTGTCAACTTGATACAGAGATTATGTTATGTGTTTTTCTTTCTTTTTATATAAAGCTTTCTTTTTAAAGACCTGTTTGAGTTTTCTCTGGGTAGGCTAAGGAACGAAGGGAAGGGAAATTCTCTTTGTGTTAGATTCTACGGAGGGTGGATCTGAACAGCCTCAGGGGAAGAAGGAGGGGGGGGGAGATACTTAATCTCTCGGTGCTTGTGTTTCAAGGACTTGAAGCTGTATCTTCCAGGGGAAGCCTGGGAGGGGGTAAAGAGGAGACAAGGGGAGGAGGTTATTTCCCTTTGTTGCAAGACTCAGGGCATCTGAGTCTTGGGGTTCCCCAGGGAACGTTTTGGGGAGACCCGAGGGAGTCAGGACCTGGAAATTCCTGGCTGGTGGCAGCGATATCAAATCTAAGCTGGTAATTAAGCTTAGAGGTTTCAGGCTAGCTTCTCATTTTCTGAACGCTAAGGTTCAAATCTGAGTAGGAAGCTACAACACCCACCTCTACTTCAGCAGGGATAAAGAGGCCTGAATTCTGCATGAATACTTTAAGGATTAGGAACCACAGATGAAACCCTTTTTCACCTGCCTAAGGTGAATGAAGTAACATTTGGGAAGCCTAAAGCTCTATGCACTTTAAAAAACAGCAACCAGACATTGCCAATTTAAATATCTAGTTCTAGCCTATGGCATATTGTAAACCATAATAGGAATTGGCACCTCATCCATTCCCAAAACCTTGTTTAAATATTATTTTAAACATAAAAGGCACACAGAACGAGATACCTCACTAGAGTTAAGCAAAGGAACACATACAAAATCATAAAAGTTACTATTATTCAGAAGAATTTTCTGTTTGTGATTCAGTGTGAGAACCACACTCTGTATCTCAATGAGATATATGAAAGACCCTGCAATGAAGAAGAGTGATTTGTTGCCACAGATTTTCCCTTTAAAAATATTTACAAACTCTTTGCTTTCTCTACCTTTGCACATGGAACTGAACCTTGGAAGTCACGATTGTTTGCAACCCCAATAGTCTTCAATGACAGCTGTGGATGCTCAGCACCTCTCATAGTGAGGCAACAGATACTATAGTGTTGGGGTATGGTAGAACAAAAATCTTACAGGCTCAGTCTCTCCTCACTTTACACCCATTGGAATTACACTGGTGTAACTCCACTAGGCCTGATTCTCCATCAGGTTACTTCTGTTTTACACCACAAAATCTACACCAATGTAAAACTGGGACAATAGTGGAGAATCAGGCCCAGTGTTTACAGGGCAATTACTCCCAGCTTACACTGGTTTAAGAATCAGGCATATGATGTTCCCCTTTGAGTAACTGGCAAAAATTCCACAAATTCCAGGATGAACAATTTTGACCTAGGACCAGATTGTAGAGCTAGGGAGGCCATTTGGAACTTTGCCATTGATTTCAATAGGTGTGGGATCAGACCTTTCATGTAGAAGAGAATTGAGGTCCAGAAGTTTCTCATTCAAAATATTCTAAGGCAGATATAGATCATTCTAGCAATGGAATGGGGCTGTAGTATAAGTGAGGATCCTGCCTCACGTTACATGAATGGAACTTACCTAAAGATAAAAGCAAGATACATGTATTCTTCTTTCTGTAAAAACTAAAGAGCTTTCAGAAGAAAAAAAAATAGGTGCAGAAAAAGTCAGCATGAAGTTTCAATGTTAAGCCTGGTCATGACTCATACTGTTAGCAACATCTAACACTGACCCCATTACCAACAGATCAATATAATCAAAATTGCTATTCTGAAGTATGTTATTTGTCATTGTTAACAAGAAAAACGTTAACGGTGTTCAGAGTGGGAAGAAACAAGCTGAGGGTTTTATCATATGCTGCTACTAGCCCTGGGGCTGAGGAGCTGTGTACAAGATGGGGTAGATATAACAAAGTAAGGGATGAACATTGCAAAACATCACATTGAATCACAGCCTAAATATCATTTTTCTTCCTAATTGCTTTGTTCCTTTCTTTCAGATTTTATTTCTGTTAAACTTCTGTTTCATTTTTTCTATCTTGTTATTGTGAAACAGTAAATAGTTTAGGATACGTGAAATGCTAGGGGAAAAAATAGACATTTATGAGCTGTTTCTCACCTTGAACACCCAGCATTAGAGAGATAGATGTTATCTGAGTGCCTTCTTCTCCATCTGCATTTAGTGTATTTACTTGAGATATCTGTTCACACAAGCAAGGCTGGGAGAAATGTCAACTGTGCTAATCAGGAGAAACAAATAGCTCAGCCTGAGTCACAGTTAGACCTGCCAAACTTCAGGGTCTCAGGTCTCCAGATTCTAAAATCCTAGGATCACTGGCTATGACATAGTCATGGTTGGCAGAGGTGTCACAACAGCAGATGCTGCAACTATGAAAGTAACTTTGAATTGGGAGTGGAAAAAAATTGAGAGAAAGGCTGTTGAGGTTGAGACAGTGGATGGAGACCTGGAGATGGGGGTTCAGTTCCTAGCTCCACCAGTTTTCTTTTCTGAGGTTGGGCAAGTCACCCAATTTTTCTGTAACTCTATTCCCACCTTTCTCCCAGTTTTTTCCCCTTTTCTGTCTAGGTTTTAAGCAACTTGTAGCACGGACCCTCTCCCCGTGTGTTTCTACAGTGTCTAGCATCAGCACTTCTAGGTGCTATTGTAATACAAATTATTAATAAATAATGAAAATGAGGAATAGAGAGATGGGTCATGTCTAGGAAGGCTGCAAAGAGGAAGTCTTTGACTTTAGTGCAGCTATACTGATTTATGCCCCACACTCTGCTTTATTTTAACTCAGCCCAAAATTTCTTTATACAATGACGCTCCTTCTAAAGAGTATTTACATGAGAATTTTTTTAAGTGTTGTGGTTGGTGTCAATCCGCATAATACTTTTCAGAAATTACATTACAAACTGATTGAAAAAAAAATCCCAAACAAAACACTCCACTCTGTACACTTGGAGAGAGGATAAGAGTACAAATAGGTGACAGTTATTAGTCACGTTGCTGAATGTCCTATTTCCTGACATAAAGACAAAAATAATAGAACCATAAAGTTGAAGTACAGCCTTGCTATTGGGTAGAAATTGCATATTTGTGAGCTGAAGATGATACCAAGACCACCCCCGAAGTGCTGAGACAGTGAAAGACAACAGCAGCAAATATTTTAATCCAGCCAAACCCTTGAAAGAGATACCAGTATGTCTTCCATCTTCTGAGAGATTAGGGAAAGAGATTAATATACATTTCTCTGAACTGAAACACTTCTCTCTTATGCTCTCCTAAGCACCCTCATCCTAAGCACTTTCTTCTCAGCTCTACCTGTTTCTCTCAGCTTAGCCAAGCAATCAGCAGCAGCAATAAAACCAGTAAGAACAGAAAATAAAAGAAGCCACAACCCAGCATCAAGAAGCGACCTTCCAGCCCAGCATTGCTTTTGCAACATGTCGTCATTGAGACTTAAAACATCAGTGGGAAGATAAAAGCAGCAGAGAATCCTGTGGCACCTTATAGACTAACAGATGTTTTGGAGCGTGAGCTTTCGTGGGTGAATACCCACTTCGTCAGACGCAGACCTGCGTCTGACGAAGTGGGTATTCACCCACGAAAGCTCACGCTCCAAAACGCCTGTTAGTNGCTCACGCTCCAAAACGTCTGTTAGTCTATAAGGTGCCACAGGATTCTCTGCTGCTTTTACAGATCCAGACTAACAAGGCTACCCCTCTGATAATTGGGAAGATGTGCTTTGTAAAGCCCTGCCAAAGATTAGATTTCAATTTGTATTTGAAATTATTTTAAGGCAATATGAAAACACTACTTTGATTAAGGTAGTAACTCCTTCTTCTGTTAAACACCAGAAGATTGTGTACTCCTGGGCAGAAGACATAAGGTAACCTTAGTAAACAGAGAGAAATAGTAAGCTATAATTTTTATTTCAGATTCTCAGTTTTCATTAATTTGCTTATTACGGAACCGTTCTTTAAAATAAACTGGTGGGTTTAAAAAGAAATATTATTGTTTTATGCATAACTATTGAATGGCTTCTTTTAAGTAGCTGATTTAAATACTTTCTTCAGTTTCATAGGAGTTAGGTAAAATTACTTATCTCTGCCCATTCATAAACTGTTTAGGTAATCAATGATGATGAATACAGGACTCAACAACTCTTAAAAGACATTCTCTTGTCTTTCTGTAAACTGTTTACTTATGTATGATATACTAAGGGTATGTCTTCACTACCAGCTGGATTGGCGGGCAGCGATCAATCCAGCAGGGATTGATTTATCGTGTCTAGTCTAGACACGATAAAATCAATCCCCGAGCACTCTCCCGTTGACTCCTGTACTCCAGCTCAGCGAGAGCTGCAGGAAGAGTCCATGGGGGAGTGGCAGCAGTCGACTCACCGTAGTGAAGACATGGCAGTAAATAGATCTAAGTATGTCGACTTCAGCTACATTATTCATGTACCTGAAGTTGCATAACTTAGATCAATCCCCCCCACCAGTGAAGACCGGGCTAAGACAGGACTCACTACTTACAGAGGAATTATATGCTTTGCTCTCAGTTTACCTACAGAAAGACATCCCCACCAAAGCAGACCACTCTTAGGCCTTGTCTACACTGCCACTTACAACGCTGAAACTTTCTTCACTCAGGGGTGTGAAAAAACACCCTCCCACCAACCAATGCAAGTTTCAGCACTGTAAGGTGGCAGTGTAGAGAGTGCTACAGTGCTGGGAGCTATACTCCAAGTGCTGGGAGCTATTCCCCTTGCGGAGGTGGTTTATTACTGTGCTGGGAGAGCTCTCCCACAGCGCTGGTGCCCCAACTACACAACCATGTTAAAGCACTGCTGCAGCATCGCTATTACAGCAGCACCTCAATGTCAGCTGTGTAGACAGAACTTCTATGGCCTTGTCTATACCCACAAGTTTCTGCGCAGTAAAGCAGCTTTCTGTGGTTTAAGTCCCGAAGTGTACACACTGCCAACCCACTTAGTGTGCAGAAACTGCGCAGTTGCAGTGTTGTAAAAAACCACCCTGATGAGAGGCGTAGGCCTTTCTGCACTGGGGCTACAGCACCACAGTGCCAGCATAGACACCTTGGTCAATTATAGTGGTGTGATTGGCCTCCAGAAGGTGTCCCACAATGCCTGTTCTCGCCTCTCTGATCATCAGTTTGAACTCTACTGGCTTCACCTACCGTGAGCCCCACCCCTTAAATTCCTTGGAAATTTTGACAGTCCACTTCCTGTTTGCTCAATGACTCATGCAGTGGTCCCAGCACATCTTTCCAGGTGGCCACGCCTGCTGCACGCACAAGGCGATCCCCTGCTTGGAGCAATGGGGAGCTGCTGGACCTCATCAGCATTTGGGGGGAGGTGGCTGTTCAGTCCCAGCTGCGCTCCAGGCATAGGAATGATGATACCTACGGACAGATTTCACGATGCATGACAGAAAGGGGCCATGACCAGGACACATTGCAGTGCAGGGTCAAAGTGAAGGAGCTGCAGAACATCTGCCCAGGTGCAGGAGGCAAAATACCGCTCCAGTGCTGCACCCATGAGCTGCCGGTTCTACAAAGAGCTGGACGCAATACTTGGTGGTTACCCCTTCTCCACTGTGAAGGCCACTGTGGATAGTTTGGTGGCTCGCGTGCCAGTCAAGAATGGACCAAGCCAGGAGGAGGAAATCTTGGACAAGAATGTGGAGGGAGAGGACAACTTGGAGGTCAGAGAGGCATGCAGCCAGAAGCTCTTCTCTACCCCGGAGAAGGCTAGCCAGTCACAGCAGTTGGATCCTGGCAAAGCACAAACAGTAGAGAAGGCCCCTGGTAAGTGGCTTTGATTTTGGGAATCGCTGAAGCGAGTTGTTGGAGGCAGGAGGGTTGCACAAAGCAGACTTTTGTCTGTATGATGCACGTACCACCACATGTCTAGTCTGAGTGGCGGAACAGGCTGTTGATTGACTCCCTCACTTCACAGGAATCTGCCTCAGAGATCTCCACAAAACAATCATGGAGATACTGGGCAATCTGCTACCACAGGTTCTTTGGCAGAGTTGCTTTGATTCTTGCCCCATTAAGGGTAATTTTCCCAGGCCACTCCGCCGTCACCGGAGGGGACCATTGCTGCACACAGGCGAGATGCATAAGGGCCAGGGTGGAAGCCACAGTCTTGGAGGAGACCCTCCCTTGATTCCCTGCTTTCCCTCAGCAGCTAGTATATTCCATAAAGAACACAGCCTGTGGAAAATGTGGGTACAGGAATGATTATCAGCCTCCCCCTAGAGTGCTGGTTCTCCCCAAAAGCCACATGCCCAGTGTACAGCAGGGTCCAGGAAGACTGATTTATCTTGCCTCTGTGGCTACTCAGTATTTTGGGGATCTTGTGGCTCATGAGTGCTTGCCTCAGATCAGCCAGTTAGTGACAGGTGTGCGAGTACTGGCTGTATTTTAAATCACTGAATCAGTGTTCTCTGCGTTGCAAACAATACTGCTTCTGTAAAATGTTGCATTTAAACTTCACAGAGATGACCTTGGGAGATAAGCCTTCCTCTTTGTTATGAACAGCTGCGCAGAATTAGAAAGCGGCCACGAGGAACTAAGGAGGACTTTCTGTGTGATGTCATGATGCACTCCACGGCCGAAAAACAAGAATTGAAGGAGTGGCAGGACAGTGAGAATAGGGACCGAAAGAAGAATGTGGCACGCCAGAACGAAGCCACAAAGTGGCTCTTAAATGTTATGGAGGACCAAGCAGACATGCTCTAGGCACTACTAGCACTGCAAACTAAGCAGCTCTGCGCCCACCCTCTCCTGCAGCTGCTGTCGCAAAACTCCTTCCCATGGGCCCCCCAGATACTGTCAACACAATCTTATCAACCTGTTGACTCCTGTCTGCACCCGCTGCATTCCACTCCTGTCCAATCACAATCCAGCCCTGCGGACTCCTAGTATCCACTGCAGTCAACACCCTCTTTCTGCAATTTAGCCCTGATGAAGTACAGTACCTGCTGCACTGTATTCCAAAGGACAAGGATGAATATGATACCTGGACATACACAAATCTTTAACCGTCCTGGGACCCCACCTCCTCCTGGGACCTTCCCTTTCCCGCACCCCCACCCCCACAGTGCTGATGTGTTTTTTTGCTTCTCTCTCCCCTCCGGTTGTTGTTTTTAAATAAAATACACCTCTACCCCAATATAACACTGCCCTCAGGAGCCAAAAATTCTTACCACGTTATAGGTGAAACCGCGTTATATCAAACTTGCTTTGATCCACCAGAGTGCACAACACCACCCCCGGAGTGCTGCTTTACCACATTATATCCGAATTTGTGTTATATTGGGTCGTGTTATATTCGGGTAGAGGTGTAACTGTTTTGGTTTAAAAGCAATCTTTATTCCATTAATTGAAAGCAAACAGAGCCTTGCAAAGCAACAGGCAATTTTCTTAAACCTTCATAGTGCATTATCTGCACCAACCACAATCACCTCCTAGCATTACAAGTACTTCACTCCCGAGCATAGCAACAAATATTAGTGGCTTTCAGCTTCAACTTGCTGCCTTAAAGCATCCCTGATACTTTGGGCCCTGCGCTGCACGCCTCTAATAGCTCTGATCTCTGACTCTTGAAATTCAGCCTCCAGGCACTAAGCCTCAGCGGTCCAGCCCTAAGTGAAGCTTTCACCTTTCCCTTCACAACTATTATGGAGCATACGACACATGGCTATAAGCATAGGAATATTGTCATCAGCCAGGTCCAGCCTCCCATATAGGCAGCACCAGTGGGCCTTTAAATAGCCAAAAGCACACTCAACAGTCATTCTGTACTTGCTCAGCCTGTTATTGAACCACTCCTTGGCTCCTATCAAGGTTCCCCATGTATGGCTTCATAAGCCACAGCATTAAGGGGTAGGCAGGGTCTCCAAGGATCACAATCAACATTTCAACTTTCCCTACCATGATCTTCTGACCCAGGAAGAATGTCCTTGCTTGCAGCTTCCTGAACAGGCCAGTGTTCCAAAAAATGCATGTGTCATGCACCTTTCCAGACCAGCCTGTGTTAATGTCTGTGAAACGCCCACGGTGATCCTCAAGTGCCTGGAGGACCATAGGGAAATACCCCTTCCGATTAATGTACTCAGTGGCTAGGTGGCCTGGTGCCAGAATTGAAATATGCCTTCCATCTATCGCCCCTCCGCAGTTAGGGAAACCCATTTGTGCAAAGCCAGCCACAATATCATGCACGTTATCCAGAGTCACAGTTCTTCTGAGCAGAATGCAATTAATGGGCCTGCAAACTTGCATCAACATGATTCCAACGGTAGACTTTCCCACTCCAAACTGGCTAGCAACTGATCGGTAGCTGTCTGAAGTTGCCAGCTTCCAGACTGCAATAGCCACCCGCTTATCCACCGTCAGGGCAGCTCTCAATCTCGTGTCCTTGCACCGCAGGGTGGGGGCAAGCTCATCACACCGTCCCATGAAAGTGGCTTTTCTCATCTGAAAGTTCTGCAGCCACTGCTCATCATCCCATACGTGCATGACAATGTGATCCCACCACTCAGTGCTTGTTTCCTGAGCTCCAAAGCAGTATTCCACTGTGATCAGCACCTCTATGAATGCCACAAGCAATCTCGTATCATAGCTACTACATGTGGCTAGATCAATGTCACACTCCTCTTGCCTTTATAGTTTAAGGAATAACTGCATTGCCACTCGTGACATGTTAGTGAGAGTGAGCAGCATATTGGTCCACAGTTCGGGATCCATTCCTGCCGACTGAAGAGGCAGAGTGCACAGTGCACGAACTGATGAAAGATGGCACCAAATGCGGATGGAAGCACAGGGATTGCTGGGATGTGAAGCAATGCATCATGGGGCATAGGAACAGGACCTGGATGCCCTGTGACTCCCTCTGCCTTCCCACAACTGTTAGCAGCAGAAGAGGAAGAGATGCTCTATGGGATAGGTGCCTAGAGTGCACCGCTCTGAATACTGCTGCAAGTGCCGCAAGTGTGAACACATTATTGTGCAGGCAACTGACAGTGTGAACAGACAACAGTGGTTTCCCTTCAGTGCTCTCTGAGCAGCGCTGTAACTGTCGGTGATGTAACTCTGATGGTGTAGATGCACCCTAGGAAAGCTCTCCATTGAGAGATGTACAGAAAAGACTGTATCTGAAGTAACCTTTGTTTACTGCTTGCTTTTGTTGTGATTTTGTCTTTTTTTATTAATAGTCAATCTATAATTGTGGATCTTTTGCTTGTCTTTAATTTTGGTGTTCCCTAATGTGTAATAAGAACCCCGAGTTACTAAAATATTGGGGTTTTTCCCCCACGAATTGACGTTAAGGCTATTAAGTTGTAGTTTGCCTTGTCTTGTTTCTCTAGAATATACCTTTCTAGTACTTTTGGGGCAAAAGTTACTTTCTCACCCAAAACTGAATGAGACAAGGGTTCATTCTTTGATGAGTTACAAGTTTGGTTTATAAAAGTAACTGAATAGATGTACTACACTTAGATTTTTGTTAAGTGTGTGATTTAGTACTTCGCACCATTCTGAGAAAAATTTTAGCACTATCCAATGCTGATAAAAGACATATGAAATAAATGAAAAATTGACTAACTACCAGATCTCAAAGAGTAGTTAGCAAATAGAGCTGTTTGCGGGGGTGGGGGTTCTGTTAAGTCCAGTTCAACAGTTTAATCAATTAGCTGCAAGAAAATATAAAGTCACTGGTTATAGAATCTGAAAATGACACAGATTGGAGGAATGGTAAATAAGAATGAGGGACAGTGTAGCCATACAGAGTTGTCTGGGCCACTTGAAATCATACAAAATGCATTTTAATACAGCCAAATGCAAAGTTATACATCTAGGAACAAGAAATACAGGCCATACCTACATACTAGGGGAATGTGTCCTGGAACAAGGTGAGTCTGAATAGACTGCAGGGGTCATAATCGATAAGCTACACAATGTGAGCTCCCAGTGTGATGTTATCACAAAAAAAAAACCCCAACAACAACAAAAAAACCCATCCTAATATGATCATTGGGGGGTACAAATAGGAGAAATGAGCAGGAATAGGAAGGTGATTTTACTTCTGAATATGGCAATGGCATGAGCAACACTAGACTGCTGCATTTAGTTCTAGTGTCCACATTGTAAAAAGCATATTGAAAAACTGGAGAGGGTACAGAAAGGACCACAAATATGACTTGAGGACCGGCGAAAATGCTTTACAGTGAGAGACTTAATGAGATTGCTCTGTTTAGCTTAGCAAAAAGAAGATTTCAAGGTGACTCAATTACAGTACCTTCACAGGGAAAAAACACTGGCTACTGAAATGGTTTTTTAATCTGATGGAGAAAGCCATCACAAGAACAAATGGCTGGGAGCTGAAACCAGACAATCCAAATTAGAAATAAAGTCATGATTTTTTAACAATGAAGATTATTAAACATTGGGGGGAAATTGCCAAGGAAGTAACATATTCTCCATCTCTTGATGTTTTCTGATAAAGACTGGATGCTCTCTTGTAAAATGTTCTTTAGCCAAAAGTAAATTATGCTTTAATCAAACATAAGCTCCATGTGTCAGGAATAAGGATTTGCAGCTGCACCTGCCCAGTCTCCAGGAAGCCTGTGAGCATAGCTGGGTCACAGCAGGGCCCTCTGATTGACCACTCCACCAGTTTGGCCAAGGAAGTCAGTAAGGCTGAGCTTAAGCCCAACAGAAACAACTGATCTTCAGCTGTTCAATGCATGTGACTACAGCTGTGATCTCTCCTGTGCCTACGCTGCTACTAGCCTTACTCCTGTTCCATTTCACTGCTTAGTTCCTGGCCCTTGGCTCTGTTCCTGGTCCCTGATTCTAGCTCTGACTGCCTCTGCTCTGGTACTCAAGTATCAGTTCCATCACTAGATAACTGTGAAATTTAAGGACTTTTGAAGTCAGACTAGATCAGCGGTTCTCAAACTGTGCGTCAGGACCCCGAAGTAGGTCGCAACCCTGTTTTAACAGGGTCTCCAGTGCGGGCTTACACTTGGTTGGGGCCCAGGGCCAAAGTCTAAGCCCCACCTCCCAGGGCCGAAGCCAGAGCCTCACCACCCAGGGCTAAAGCAAAAACCTGAGGGCTTCAGCCCTGGGTGGCGGGCTCAGGTTACAGGCTCCCTGCCTGTAGCTGAAGCCCTTCGGCTATGGGCCTGCCCTCCGTGTGGAGCATTGGGGCTCAGGCTTTGGCTTTGTCCCCCCCTGAAGCAGCAGGGCTCAGACGGGCTCAGGCTTTGGTGCCCCTTCCTGGGGTCTTGTAGTAATTTTTGTGTCAGAAGGGGGTTGGAGTGCAATGAAGTTTGAAAACCCCTGAACTAGATGATCTAATGGTCCCTTCTGGCTTTAAACTCCATGAATCTAATCTATATAAGGCGCTGGTGAGAATATTGTGTGCAGTTCTGGTGTCCCATGTTTAAGAAGGATGAATTCAAACTGGAACAGGTTCAGAGATGGGCTACTAGGATGATCCGAGGAAGGGAAAACCTGCCTTATGAAAGGAGACTCAAAGAGCTTGACTTGTTTAGACACTGAAAGAAGTGCGGAAGGGGAATGTTGTCTATATAAATATTATGGGGTTAAATTAGGGAGGAAGGATTATTTAAGCTTGAGTACTCATGAGGCACAAGGACGAGGGTACAAACTGGATATTAGGAGAGTTAGACTTGAATTAGACGAAGGTTTTAACATTAGGGGAGTGAAGTTCTGAACAGCCTCAGAGAGAATAGTGGTGGCAAAGTTATCTGGCTTTAAGACTAACTGTGATTATATGGAAGGATGTATGATGAGATGTTTGTTGGGCAATTGATCTTGGATTTCAGCAGATAGTTGTTTCATGGTCTGTGAGGGATGTGGATAGGGATTGGTGGAATTGGTATGCAGAAATTCTTTCCTGGTGCTGGCTGGTGGTCTGCCCACTGCTCAGGTTTAGTGCGACTATGTTGGGGTCGGGAAGGAATGTCCTCGTGGGATTGGCAGGGCCCTTGTAAGGTTTTTCGCCTTCCTCTGCAGCGTGGGGCATGGGTCGCTTGCTGGTGGATTCTCTGCAGCTTGAGGTCTTCAAACCAGAATAACTCAGTCATGTGTTAGGGGTTGTTATAAAAGTGGATGGGTAGGATTCTGTGGCCTGCTTTGTGCAGGAGGTCAGACTAGATGATCATATTGGTCCCTTCTGACCTACGAGTCTCTGAGTCTATGAATGTAATTGAAGAGTGTTTCATAATGCATCTGCCCTAAAATCTATGAGTCAGAGTCTAATTATGAGAGGGAGTTAAAATAAAAAATACCACTACCACCTTTGTACAGCAGGGAAAAAAAGGAAACAAAGCAAAAACATCTTCGCAATCAACATTATTGGAAAGTATCTGGATACACACAGAGAGATTCTACTTGTGGTTTATTCTTTATGAGAAATGATTCTTTCTGTGACTAAACCTGAGGGGAAAATTGCAAAAAAATGAAAAAGTTACCTTCTGTACATACTCAGTTGTGGCATCTCCTGAGATGTTAGCAGCCTAATTAAGACCTGCATCTTTCTGAGATGTTACTAGGGTACTGGGTGAACAGCACATTCTCCTGGCCTGACTTGAGCTTGGATTCAGCAGGAAAAAAGGTTGCTCTTGACTGCTGGGACAATTTAATTAAGGGAAATACAAGTGTTTTATTGAAATACCAACCTCCCCACAACTTCCCTCACACACATACCCACATCCACAAGAGTGACTGAACTCTCTACAGTTATCATCTGTAATTTTCTGCATATTCTAAATTATCATTGAGAAGATTCACAGTGTAAACTGATATGCTGCTGCCTCTGCAGAAAACAGACCTCAGCCAAACAATAGCATCAGAAAAGATACAAAATCACCCCTCACAGGCCCAATCAACTCATTGTTCTAGATATGACTTTCAAAGCCTACAAGGGACATTTAAAATGCCAACATTATTAAAAACAGGCAGTTCCTCTTTCCTTCTACTACTGATATTATTAAAAAAGGAAAACAGGTACAAAAAATCAGTAATGGAATATTAAGATTAATAACTTAAATGCTCCAAACTCAGGAAATTAAAATATTATGGTCCTCATAACATTTATTCCCTCTCATTACACATACTGTACACACTTAGGTATAAATTTAACAGCCCAAAAATATTTACAAGGATTGTGTATGCAGCATAGGGGAGGCAAGATTAGGATGTTTGAGAACCTTAGCTTTTTCATTTCCTGATTTTCCCATGCTTAAAGCTGTAGACTTGGAGTTTTGTAGGCATAGTTTTTCTGTTTAATATCTGTGTGTATGTATATAAAGCACAGCACATACAGCACTAATAATTAATATTTACTAGCACTTCAGTTGCCAACAGAAAAAGCCAAAGAAATAAGCTCTGAGACCCAGGATTCAGGTCACTTCTCAAGGATGACATATTTCAGGTAAATAGGTGGAAGGAGGGCAGAAGATAGCCAGCTGGCTCCAGTGAAATTGAATCCTCTGTCCCAGCTGGCCAAAAATATAACATTGGTTTTAACTCTGGAGGCCATTGCCTGCCTGCCTGCTTACTAAGGGAAGACCAGAAAAGTTAAGAGCAAAATTCTATATCCAAATATTTTCCCATTCCATCTGGGCTCATCATTATAACTATGTTTGCCAGTTTTAAAGTATTGTATGGACCAATATACTGAATCAGACTGCTCAGCTCTTGTCACTCACTGCATTTCTAACTCAGGTCTCATTACCTTTTTGGCAGGTAGCAAAGAAGGGTGGAAGGTAGATCTGACAATCCTTTTTAAAAAGGAATAAAAAACCCCACTGAGACCACATGTTCGAAATCCCTCTTTACCACTTGCAATTGTCTAACCTCAGAAGGACTGGTTATGTCATTGGGTACAATCATGGCCAGTGTACCCTGCAGCAAATCAGACCTGGATTCTGCAAAAAGAGCTCCTGGTTTCTGTGACACCCTAGTGTTGAATTGTGCAGCAGTTTCAAGTATATTTTTAATGGATATTTTTACTGAATTAACTAATAAAACTGAATAAAACAATCAGTGCAATATTCCTCTTTTCCACCTGCCTTGCAGCAGCTGGTGTAGAGGGCACTGCTGAACGCAAATAGTAAAGTATCGCAGATTTTTGTACCGATAATGAATATCTGTTCATAGAAGTTTTACAGATGAAGAAAAGAAGACAGAGTCTCGCCCAAGGTCATATAGCAGGTCAGCAGTGGGCTGGGTATAGAACACAAATTTCTTGACTTCAGTCTTCTGTGCAAACCAATTAGTACTATCCCTTCCCTTATGCTTACAATTTAGCAAAAAGAAACATTGGTGCAGTGTAATGATGTTTGGATCCATCTCGATAGAAACCGTGAAGTCAGATATTGCTCTGAATTTCATGGATGTGCAGACTAGGGCTGGAAATCTTGAAAATCGCAAACTCAGGTGGAATTTCTGTCTGAGTCTGAAATGTCCAGCCCTAGTCCGCACATCCATGAAGTTCAGAGCAATATCTGACTTCTGGGTTTTTATCGAGATGGATCCAAAACTCTGAGCCTTGTTATTACAAAGGGGTTGTCTCGACTGTGGAAATTTACACCAATGTAATTATATCATTACACTGCACCAATGTGAAACAGTGCTTGTGCCTTACTGTCATACCAGGAGCAGTGTATTAGGGATTTGCACCATAGACAAGCCTCTTTTCATAGCACCTATGAGCTCACTAGGCTCAGCAGCCGTAGGAATTATGCCACTCAACAGTTTCTCTAAATACTCACAGAATTCTTCAAGATCCTAATTCCTCTGTCTGATACTGTAACTCTGTAACGTGGAATTCTTCCACCTGGACCAAATATTCCTTCCTTGCACAAACCACTCTGTAGTCACTACTGCAGATTAGAGTACATTGGCCTCAGAAGTTGCTGCATAACACCATTCTCCAGCCAACACAAGAGTGGGGGAGAATTTACATTGTTGCAGATCCACTAGTCACACTCCTACATGACCAATGGGCTGCCTATGGTATTGATTTAAGAGGAACAAAGTGGCCCAAAGAGTCAAAGGTGTTAACTTGACCCTGTGATAGTCCAATATTAAAGAGCATCAAATGGTCAGAGGTTGGGTAAACAGAAACCTTAGCCTGCTTAGTCCCCCCCCATGGTGCAAACATCATTAAAATTCTTTTATTCTTTTATCCTTTTGTTAAAGATATGCAAAAGAAGGGGAAACAGTTAAAGCATTTGAAATGTAAGTTATTAAATAAAGCTTTTATTTTTAACAACATTCCTTTTTTTCTTTAGCTGGAGAATCTTTAGAATGACAAAAAAAACTTTGATATTGTTTTAGATATCTATTAAATATGGTAATAACTATCCTTTTGGGGAAAAGAGAAGTTAGTTAGTGTTAAATTTCTATCACTTTTTAGAAGACAACACACACAAAAGGGGAAAGGAAAAAACAGAGAAGATAAAAAAATGCAACTTTTGTCTCTGATGTTGACTACCACTTGCAGCCTCACTGCTGCAAAAACAGAGACAGAGCTCAGAGTCTTATTAGCCATTTTGAGACCTGGCAAACTTGTACCAGCATTGGGCTTTTCAGGGCACTGCCTTACTCATCACAGTGTTACAGCAATATTGCAAAATATGCAGTCTTGGCCAGCTAAGTCAGATTCTTATTAATCAGAAGAAAAAAGGCAAGGGATAGGAAAGAAGAAATAAGGTAGAAAAGGAAGAGGACACATTTGGGGCAGGAGGCAGAGACGAAATCTCATATCCTAGGTGAGACTGGCCATGAACAAATTCAGGCTGGAAATTAGAAAGTTTCTAACCATCAGAAGAGTGAGGTTCTGGAACAGCCTCCCACTAGAAGTTGGAGGGGGGACGCAAATAACTTAATTACTTTGAAAAAGAGCGGGACAAATCTATGAGTGCAGCTGCATGATAGGGTTGCTTGTGATGGTGGGGGGTATAGCTCAGCAGTCCAGGGGCTCACTTCTGGCTTATGTCTTATGTCCCTGAAAGCTCATGCTTCAGAGGTTCAGAATTTCCCCACCAGCCACAATGTATACTGGGTTGTTGGGTTTTTTAATCTTCTTCCTCTGAAGCATCAGGAATTGCTACAACTGGAAATGGGACAATAGATGGGGAGGAGCAAGGCTCGGAGGTGGTGCCAAGCATTCATTCTCTCATCTGCTTGGCAGGAAAGTTTTGCTCTTATGCTCAGAGTCTAACTGATCACTGTACGTGGGGTAGGAAGGAACTTACCCCTGGTCAGACGGTCAGTGACCTTGGGCAGGTTTTGCCTTTCTCTGCCACATGTGGGTGAAGTTCACTTGCCAGGATTATCTGGCTATATCTCACTTGAGCATTTCCCTGCCACTGCAGGGGCCCTCTGGCACTGGTGCACCTGCTGTTCTCTGCCTGTGGCACATAACAGTCTAGTCTGCTATGGACTCTAATACTTAGTCTAATTTTGGTTGTTAGGGTTAGTGTGCGGGTGTTGGTGGCCTGAGATTTACAGGAAGTCAGAGAAGATAATCTAGTGGTCCCTGCTGGCCAGGGCCGGCTCTACAGTTTTCGCCGCCCCAAGCAGTGCGCCACATTGCCGCCGCGGGGGGGGGGCAGTCCCTGTGCCCATAGGGCGGCAGGCGCGTTTCCGCGGCAGTGGCAATTCGGCAGCAGCTTCTATGTTTAGCTGAAGCCGCCCCGGACAGCTAAACATAGAAGCTGCCTCCAAATTGCCGCCACCGCGGAAACGCACCTGCCGCCCTAAGGGCACACTGACTGCTTCCCCCCGCCCCACCCACGGCGGCAATTCGGCTCGCCGCTTGGGGGCAAAACAAGGGGGACTGCAGCCCCTTGCAGAATGCCGCCTCAAGCACCAGCTTGGAATGCTGGTGCCTGGAGCTGGCCCTGCTGCTGGCTTTAAACTCTATGACTATGTTTGGGATTTAGCCAGAGCCAGTGGAGGTGACATACATTTGGGTCCCTTTTTCGGGCCTGGTCTAGTCAGGACATCTTTTAGGATTAAGAGGAAGACAGTCCAGCATTCCACAAGACATTGAAGGTAGAAGACATGATACTCCTCAGTGTAGCTGCTTTTTCTGTCGATTTTTCCCCCATTTTTTTTTTAAATATTCCCAAGAGGAGTGTTGAGCAGAATAGCCCATTTTTTATTTTGTTGTTCATTAAAAGGCCTAATTTGAGATACACCAATTTTTGTTCACTGAGTTTCAGTCTTACACTGTTCTTGTTTACCAGGCATGATTTTAGCAGTCTTTAGTTACGGTCGTAGTCCTTTCTGTTTGGACTATTTCACTTGTTCTGGTGGTTTGCTGTTTTTTGGGGTGTTTTTTTTTTGGGTGGAGGGCACATTTGCCCATCAACATTTGTTGTGACAGGTTATTGTGACATTTTATGAACTTTTACTCACTTTTCACATTTAAGCTCACAGGGTAAATTCGTAGAACCAATTATCACAACACACCCCATACTGAAAATCTCCCATCTTGCTGCTGTGGATCAGGAGGATAGTTCTGCAATGTGTAAGGAGTTTGGCCTCCTATACAGATGCTGTATGCATCCTACCCCTCTACCTCAACCAAACTATGCTGGGTTCACTGCCATTTGAGCCATACACAGCTTCGGAGTGACGGTAGGAAAGGAGGTCTTAATTATTTAAACTCTCTCACTGGTCTGGCCACAGTCCCAACTGTGAACTCTATCGCCCCTAACAGAAAGATACTATTGCTGCTTCTTTACTACAACAGATGCATATTTCCTAAAATCACAGACTGCACTAGGCCTCCAACTGCCTTCCTTGAGAGCTGGTCACACTAGATTGTTTATGCTACCCTCTGTAATAGCTTCCTGAATCACATGATAGCTCAACTAACTAATCTATTCCAGATGAGAGCAAAAACAGAGATAAATGGCACCGATGACTAAAACCACATGATTGAATAAAGGTGCAGTATCCATCAGTTCTCTGAGTGAAGTCAGCCCATATCTAACACAGCCAACAATTTTTTAAAAATTTAATTGAAAAATAAAGCATCTGTAATGTCTGGCTTCTTATCAGACAGTCCAGATTCCCTCCTACATATACTCTCATATCTATCTCCTTTACACAGAAGTGGAGATTTTCATTTTTGATCAGTAAGAAGGAACAACATCTTATAGTAGACATGAAGTGGTCCAAAAAGCCCAAACAGGCAGACGGTTGGCCAGTGAAGTTGGTAAGCACCAATCTACATCCCCTAGCTATCTTTGATCCATCCTACTTATTTCTTTGATCAAACTGTGGGCCAACAAAACCTAGATTTTCAGTAATATGCATTTATGTTTAGTAACAGCATATGTTTAGTAACAGTCAGCAGCCCTTTGATCTCTATGAAACATGAGGTGGAAGTCAGCTTCTGACAACACCAAAAAATAATCAAATTTATGATGAAAAATGGGTCTCACTGATTGGAAACACTTTAATTCTGGAAAAATATAGTCCTATGAATGATATACCCCTGTTTCTCATGTTTTAGCTCTTCTAGCTTTGATTTGTGTGTGCCATAAAACTGTAATTCACCAGTGAAGAATGAAACACGTAGTAACTTTCTATACAGTACTTACACTTTCTACACCAGATGCTCCTTTTTCATCATAATGAGACATATTGGGAATCCTAGAGCCACGCAGATTAATGGACTGCATGCTTTTATTGACAAAATTACCTAGGTTCTTAAGGAGGATCCTGTAATGCACAAGATCTAGTAAACTTTCATATTAATTAGAGATCTGTAAAGAGTTTATTCGTAGCAGTTGAAGTTAATGGGAACATCATTTTTCATCATCCATCATTCCCCGAGAGGCAGACTAAGTAGACTAAAGGGATTCTAGTAACAATGCCTGATAAAGGAAATCTGACATGCTGTAGTGCTTTCAACCAATAAAATTTAAGTGGATTCACATCTGCTAAAATGAGTGATGGAGTTGTGACTGTGTACCTGCGATGGACCAAACTGAGAATGCCACACTCAGGGCAGACTGTAAGAATCAATTTTATAATTTGATAAAAACAATTTTTAAAAAGTCAGTTTTGATTCATATTGAACCAAATTTGGGGGATGGGCAATTTTTTTTTGTTTGGCCACCAAATGGAAAAAATCAGTTATTCACTCAGCTATACCTCTACCTGCAGAGAAGTCTTCACAAAGCCATCAACACAACTGGCACTGAGTGGAACCCTGGTTCATATTCTCAGCCGAGGCAGGGCATGGAGACTGGATTTCTTTCTCATTCCTAGATTTGGTCCATGAGGAGATGTACAGTTTGAGCACTGGGGGAAGTCTTATGCCCTGCCACCTATTGTGTAAGTGAAGAGGACTGCAGTTTCATGGACTGCAAATCTGGCACCTTTACATACACTAACCCTCAAAAATTGTAAACAGAATAAAATGCAGGGAGGACATACCTATTAGCTGCTTGAATCTTACAATAGCCAGATCTGAATGTAATGGCAAAAACAGTTTTTACAAACTAGAAGATCAGACGGGTATGTTTGCTCTGACTCAGCCTCTCACATTGTCAGTCTAGTGCAACTATCTACTGTCAAATGGGGTAACATGAAAAGACAGAAGTCAGCAAGTTGCCCTGTTAAAAGCCTTCTCCCCAGAGCCAAACACCATAAATTTTTGGGTTCTCATTGTTGCAGATTAGGATAGGCAGCATGTGTCAGGAGCATGTGAAACAATTTTGAAAGGTTTGCTTTAGATGGAGTCATCTCAATGCATTATGAGTAATACGTATTTCTTTTGGATAGCTCGGTCTGTCTTTCTGCTGCAAGGGAAGGCCAGTCCGTGACACACCAAAACAGTTTAATCATTTATTAAAGGATGAGCACAGTTATTTTCTTTCACAGTAAGAGAGCGAGCAGAGTTTAGCTCACAAAGAGTAAAAAGCAAGCTGTGACAGGGAGCAGCAAAATGAACAGCAAGAGGTCAATTTAGAACTTTAAATATTTAAGGTATGTGGATTGGAAATGGTATCACTATGAAGCTGTGCTAGACTTTAAGTGTAAACTTATTGTTGCTTTACTATGTATAGAGCTTGCCTATTAAATTCCAGAGACACATTCCCATTGGAAATTACAGCCTCTGGTTCTCAGACTTCCAAATAAATGTTTTGCTAGTTAAGTCCCAATATGCATCATTGTCCAGGGATGCTTAAGTGCATCCCTGTTCAATAAAGGAATTAGGCTCCTGTTCAAGGAGGATGCTTAACTTTAAGATCATGCTTAAATCCTACTGAAGTCAATGAAACAAACGTGTACTGACTGAATATCATCTCTATCCCATAATTTTTGCACCTATTTTCAATTTTCCATGAACCCTAGCCAAACTTGTCCTGTCCACTGTCAGACAGAAGCATGGAGACAGCACCGCTCTGCTCTATAGTCATAAGCATTGCAAACACAGAATGCATGATCTTCTAGTACTTGTAGAGCCCACAAGAAGAACTGGGGGGTGGGAGAGACCATGACAAATTCTTGGCAGTCAGTTCACTGTGGGACATAGCAAGGACCAATTGGAAGTTGTTGTTGGCGTTCACGGAGCAGATACAAACAGTAGAACCCCACTTCTGGGTCTGAGAAATGAGCATTGGCTGGTGGGATTGTATCATAATTCAGATTTGGGATGATAAGCTGTGGCTGCAGAACTTTCACATGTGAAAGGCCAGATTCCTGGATCTGTGTGCCAAACTCACCTCAGCCATCCAACTCAGGGACATCAAAACGAGAGCTGCACTGTCAGTGAAGGAGCAGGAGCTGCAGGGAGAGAGAGGAGGAGCCGCCTCTTATGTACCTCTCTAGCACCCCCAGGAGCCTGGACTGATTAACACCAGCTTCTCAGGGAGCTTCCTGTTTCCTGCTGCTTCCCACTTGAGGAGAACAGGCAGTCAACTGAAGTAGTACGAGCCAGTTAGGCCCTTAAGATGTTGTTATCTTCCCTCACTCAGGCCCTGCTACCAGCCTGCTTATTTGTCTCCTTCAACTAAGTGTTGAGAGCCACTATAGCTGGCACAGAAAAGTCATGAGTGAAAGAAGAAAATGCCCCTCTGGGGCAGCATTCAGAAAAAGAAAGCAACCAAAGGAAGCTTTTCTATCTAAGCAGGAAGGAGCTCTCCTGAGATACATAGACACAAGTGTTCCGGCCCCAGTGAGGATGCGAGTGGTGAGGAGATGCCTGATCTTCCAGATAGTCAGAGTGCAGGTGACCTGGCAGCTACTGCAGCATCCATATCTCCATCTCAAATGGATGTAACCATGCACATTTCTGAAGAAAAGTGTAGACTAGAGAAGAGTGTGGTGGAGGGGCAAGAAACAGCTGTTGCTGAGTTTAGTTCCTTAGGTCTAGATGATCCAGGACTGTGGACCCACTTGAGCAGTAGCCTGAGGGACTTCCTTGTACTGAATGGGCCACAGCAAGTGAAAAACTTCATGTTCCCCAGAGACAATGAAAATAGAAGTTTCCATCCAACGCATTACTGGTGTGAAATCCCCAATGGTGACAAAGTGGAGAGGCCATGGATTATGTACTCAAAAACCCAGAAATGCCTGCGTACTCTTTTTTGCAAACTCATTCCAGTCTAATGTTCAGCACATTGGATTTATGGGAACAAAGACTGGAAAAATCTGGCTAGAATCTGGATGCCAATGAGAAGCAGCAAATCACCAGAGAGCATTCCATAGGTGAAGAGCTTGAGATGAGACTAAGTTTAAAGGCACCATAGATGATCAGCCTTAAGAGAAGATTGCATCAGAGTCTCTTTATATGGCAAAATGTTCTTGAAAGGCTCATTGCATTGTGGAATGCTTGCTACCCAAAACTTAGCACCGTATGCACTTCAGATCGTTGTATGTGCCAATCAATGGAACTCCTTAAAATTGTGGAGCTGATGGCTGAGCTTAGATGCTCTAGTACAGCATCAAAGAGTCACCACCCAAGAACATACACACACCACTACCTTGGAAACAAAATTCAAAATGAGATCATATAGTTACTAATGCAATAAAAGTCAACAGAAGATTGTTGCAGATCTGAGTCAGCAAGATATTACTCTGTTTTCTGGACTGCACACCTGACGTCAGCTATATGGAATAATTACTTTAATATGTGTGTAGCGGGGTGCCCTCCCCCGCTCCTGAGACAGGCATAGGCTAGGACCCTGCAGCCCGGGCAAGGCCCGGCCACTATCCGCGCCCCAGGAAGTCAAGGGCAGGACAGAGCTGCAAGGCCCTCGGCCTGTTCCGCCCCAGGAAGTCAGGGGCGGGACAGGAAGTATAAAAACGCGTCCCAGCCCTCGTTAGGAGGAGGCGCCAGAGAAGGAGATGTGGGTGCCGAGTCCTGCTGGCCCGGCTTACCCTCGCTCGGTATCCGAGGGCCCTGCGCTGACCTCCCTGGGGCAGCACCAGAGCAGCGGGCCGCGCCTTCGGACGCTCGCTGCGGAGACCTGATGGAGCCTGGACCCTGGTACCCCGAGGACGGGGACCGGACGCTGGACCCCGTACCCGAGGACTGGACCGGACGCCCGAACCCAGGACCTGAGGACTGGACCGGACCGCCTGGACCCCGTACCCCGAGGACTGGACTGGACCCTGCTGCCGAGCCAGCTGAGGAAACCGATGGTCTGGGAATCCTTGGCGACGCCGGCGAAGGCAGTACCAGGAGGGGAGGTGGAAGCGCCCGGGGCGGCTACAGTCAGGCCGCAGAAGGCCCCGAGCCATGGCGTGTGCGTCGGCCAGGATCCCGCTGACCTTGGTCAGTGTGTTTCAGGGAACCCGCCGCTCCCCGGTCAGTGTGTTTCGCAGGATCCACTGACCGCCTTAGCGGCGACCGCCTCACTGGCCCGGGCTGGGCTGGAACGCAGTGGAGTGGGATGCCTGCGTTGCCCCTGCCTACCCCTTAAGGGTGGCAGACTCCCCCTTCCTTTACTTGAACTTATCGCCTCATTTTCCTTACTCTGCCCTGCCCCAGAGGTGGACTCTAGACTGCTCGCCTCGGGCTAGAGCTGAGCTCTGCCCTGCCCAAGGCGAGCCTCTAGACTGCTTGGAGCTCTTGCCCTGCCCCAGAGGGCCGAGCCTCTAGACTGCTTTGAGCTCTGCCGCTGCTTCACAGGGCCAGAGCCCCTAAGTTTGTTCGCTGTCCCGCCCTACCTAAGGGCTTGGACTACAGACTTCATTCGCTCAGCCCCTGCGACCCGGAGCTGAGCCACGGCCAAGGCCGTTACAGTGTGTTTTGTAACAACAGAACCTAGTGAAAATGTCCCTGAAATGGTGACTGTCAGAGAGCATTTTCTAGAATTTATTGACACTGATGATACTACAGGAGCTGGTATGACAAATGTGCTTCTTAAAAAGCTGGAAGAACAGAGGAGTGCAGACACAGATCTAAGAGTTAAACTCTTGAGCTTTTTTTGTCCCATGCAGTTCTCATTCATTGAACTTGGTGGTCAGCGATGCAGCATCAGCTTCTAGAGAGGCAGCTGAATTTTTTAATGTAATTCAAAACATCTATGTATTTTTCTCTGCATCAACTCATCAATGGAAAATTTTTGAAGCAACATCTGGGAACATCTTCTCTGACACTGAAACCACTGAGTGCCACATGATGGGAAAGTCAAGTGGAGGCGATAAAGCCTATCAAACACCAAATTGAGAAGATAGATGATGCCATAGTTGCCTGTATGGAGGATAATGCTATGACAGGAACTGTTCGTGGGAGAACTGTAGCAGAGAGAAACAGAATCACCAGAAACATACATAAATTCAAATTTTTGTGTGGCTTAGTGTTGTGGCATGACATACTGTTTGAAATAAACGTTGTAAGCAAGAGACTCCAAGGTGTTGACCTTGATATATCTGGAGCAATGGAACAACTGGACAAAGCAAAGTCATACCTACAGTTTTACCGTCAGATGAGGGATTTCAAAACATTCTGAAGAGTGCGCAAAAGTTGGCAGAGGAACTTCACACTGAAGCTATTTTCCCACCCATTCAAGAATACAAGAGTCACCGAAGAAGACAACATTTTGATTACGAGGCATGGGACAATCCCATAAGAGACCCCAAACAACAATTCAAAATTGAATTCTTTAACCAGGTGCTAGATTGTGCAATACAGTCAGTTGAACATTTCATGCAGCTCAAGGAACACAACAGTATATTTGGGATGTTGTATGATATTCCAAAACTCCATACTATACCTGAAGACAACCTACACCAGCAATGCAGGGCACTAGAGACAGTGTTGAGACATGATGACGTGCGATATTGATGTGAGTGATTTAGGTGATAAACTGAAAGCGCTTTCAAGATGCATTTCAGCAGGATCAACTCCAAAGGCTTTTCTGGAATATATGTGCACAAATAAGATGACCACTGTCTTTCCAAATGCTTTTGTTGCTCTGTGCATACTTCTAACACTTCCTGTAACAGTTGCCAATGCAGAATGCAGCTTCTCCAAGCTGAAGTTAATAAAAACACATCTACGCTCCACAATGACACAGGGGAGGCCTTGCAACCATCTCAATAGAGCATGAACTGGCCCAGACTGTGGACCTTCAGGAAGCAGTTCAAATCTTTGCAACCAAGAAAGCACAGAAAACACCACTTTGAATATTCAAACAGATAAAAATGCCAGTGTTTACTATGCAGACAAGAAAAGTTAAATTTGCTGTTCAGTCGTTTGAAAGTTGTTACTTAAAATTTTTGAATAAGGCATTTTAAGTTGTTAGTTCTCCTTTATTGGGGTAGGTAGCAGAGCAGCATTATGAGAGAAGAAGAACAGGAAGAAGGCAGAATTGAGACCTTTCAAAGTTTTGGCCCAAGCGAGGGGCATGAGGGCATCATTTGAGCTCCCCGCCTCAGGTGTCAAAATGGTGTGGGCTGGCCCTGCTCTTGGAAATGTGCAGGAGAGAGGACGGCTTTGCAGCTATGGGATTCCCAAACCGCAGTAGGCAAATAGACAGCACACCTGTCCCTGTTTTGGCCCCCTGACCACCTTGGCACAGAGTACATCAATTGGAGGGCTTACTTTTCCTTTGTTATGCAAGTGCTGGTGGGCCACTGGGGATGTTTCACTGACATCAGTGTTGGCTGTTCAGAGAAGGTGGATGATGCTCACATCTTTAAGAACACAGGACTGTTTAGAAAGCTACAAGCAGGCACCTTCTTTTCTGACAGGCAGATTACCATTGGTGATGTTGAAATGTCAACGGTGACCCTCGGGGGACCAGCCTACCTCTTATTCCCCAGCTCATGAAGCCATTCATCAGCCACCTCAACAACACTAAGGAAAAATTCAACTACAGGCTCAGCAAGTGCAGAATAACAGTTGAATGTGCTTTTGGCAGGTTGAAAGGGCACTGGCATTGTTTACTCACATTGAATCTTAGTGAGAAAAATATCCCAATGGCTATATCTGCCTGTTCTGTTTTGCATAATATTTGTGAAGCAAAAGGGAAAACTTTCCACACAGATGGAGGGCAGAGGTAGAGCCTCTGCCTGCTGAGTTTGAACAGCCAGACACAAGGACTATCAGATGAGCTCCGTATGGAGTTATATGACTTAGGGAGGCTTTGAAAGAACACTAACAGCAAGCCATAATGACATGTGGTTGTGTGTTGTGCTCCACTTGGCACTGCAGTTTGGGGGCCTGTGAGGAACTGGGTGGTGCTTGCTGCAGATCTGTGAGTATATATCACTGACAGTGCACCTAATAATGGTGAGGTGCAAGCTGTATATTTATGACGACTACACTGTTTAGGTCTGATCCATGGGTAGTGAGTGTACAAGACCACTATTTTCACTACCTGCAGGCGTTATACAGTAATGTGTTGTAAACTCGAAGATGAATATGTTTCAAAACAAAAAAAGTTTTATTCACATATGAAAACAGCTCCAGTAAAACCTGAAGGCCTTAAAAGTAAATATATTTTAATCTTTAAAAAATTAGGAACCTTAATAAAGCAAGAGGAAGGAGCACTGATATACCTTGGAGCTACACATAGATGAACAGTAGCAAAAATTCCCAATGGCCAGAGACAGGACACTAGATGAAGAAGTCTGAGTTACTAGAGAATTCTTTCCCAGGTGTCTACCTGGTGGGTCTTGCTCACATGCTCAGGGTCTAACTGATCTCCATATTTGGGATTGGGGAGACGTTTTCCCCCAGATCAGACTGGGAGAGACCCTGGTTTTTGTTGTTGTTTTTTTTTGGCCTTCCTCTGCAGCATGGGGCACAGGTCACTTGTGAGTTTAAACTCCTGTAAATGATGAATTCTCTAACTTGAAGTCTTTAAATCATGATTTTGAAGATTTTTCAATTCAGCCAGAGGTTAGGGGTCTATTTCGGGAGTGGGTGGGTGAGGTTCTGTGGCTACATTGTGCAGGAGATCAGACTCGATCATCATTATGGTCCCTTCTGAACTTAGTCTATGAAGTTCACACATGGACAATCACAGCTTCATATACTTTTTCCTGGTGTGGAGTGGTAGGGGTAGACATTTAGTTCCTGAGGAATGCTGAAGAGATGTGCAGGAAGCCACTATGTTTCAGTTCTCCACAGTCAGCACTGGTGGGGGGGGTCGAGCTAAGGATTTTTGAATCTGGAAGTCCACAAGAGTCTGCAGCGTCTGAGTTTACTCTTGGACAAACCCCATTATGTCCTGGTATATCTCCCTTTTCCTGCATCTTTCTCCTACCCACTCTTTCCTTCCACATACAGTTTGCAATATTCACCTTCTAGACCCTCTGTTCGAGGTCTGATGCAGAACTGGCTTGCAGGATCTCACAGAACATGTCCTCCCACTTCCTCTTTTTTTCCTCCTCCTCATCTGGCTGAGGCATTCCATGTGTGTAGAGCAGTGCTGTGGGGCATCAGATGTGCCCTGTGGCCAACTTTGAATCACTGTGCCTCTTCTTGGGGAAGTATGACCTAATGGTCTGATTAGGAGATGGGGATGAGGCTGCTATTAGATTCAAGGCAGCCCAACTAGTGGCCTAAGACTGCGAGGGGAGCCCTGTAGCTCAAGGCAGTATTACACAATGGTTAGCGCCAGTGGACTATTCTTAGTCAAGACAGTATTGCCTAGCAGCTAGAGCTAATAGGACCGCGCTTCAGTGCCTAGTGGTCAGAGTTAACGAGACTGCCCTTTAGTGAGGCAGTATGGTAGAGCGGCCAGAGTCAGACTGTCCTTTTGTGCCAGATAGTGTGGCTTAATGGCCAAGGAGGAGGGGTTGGGAACCAGGGTAGGGGGATCTGGGCACCCCCTCCTCCACTGGGTACCAGCCCAGGGCCCTATCAGTGGTGACTCTATCCACTACTGAGTCAGCAGGGATCCCTCCAAAATATACTGAAATTGTTTCCAGTTCCACATCTGAATCAATGTCTGGTTCCCCTGATTCCTACCTGGTCTTCTCGCCCTGTAGTCCTCAGGTCCTCTGGGTCTCTGAGGTAGCTGGCCGGCGAAGTTCCCAATGACTCCTCCTCCTCATGGGCTTCTGTAGGTTTTCCTGGGTCTCGGTGTGCCTGGCCCCTGCAGTCTGAGAGTCCAACAGCTCCTATCTCCTCCCTGGTCAGGGCAGACTGAGCTGGGTTGCTCCCTTTCATACTATGGTTCCAGTGGGAGCATGTCCAGCAGAGGCGAGTGGGCATCGATTCCTCAGCCCACAGTATAGGGTTAGCCTCTGCCTGTCCTGGGTGCAACAGGTATACCCCATCACAAGGAGGAACCCCTCAAGGCTGCATTGGCCATAGCTACAGATAAAACACAGAAGTACCATTGTCAATATAGTAGGAAAGGAGAGCAAGACTTAAGATTCAGAACACCCCCCTACCCTTGCTCCCCTAAAGCATTAAATAAGCCATGTTTATTAACAGTGCTGCTTAGAGTATTTGTTCCTGGGCCACTTTCAGCTCAAGCCATGGTGAGTACGACCCAGCAGGGGTGAAGGAAATGAGGAGAGAATTGCTCAGTTGCATGAAACTATGGAGTATAGGGCAGTGGTCCACAAACTGGGTCACAGAAGAACATTTGGGGGGCACCCAGCAGGCCCTGGTCCAGCTCCCCATAGAGGGTGGAGAAGGAGTGGCACCCAGCCATAGCTCCATTCCGGTCCCTGCTCTGCCCCCAGCCCAGCTCCAGCCACAGCCCCACTCCTCTCCCAGCCCAGCTCCACCCTAATTTCTTCTGTGCCCTCAGGCTAGCTCCATCGCTAGCCCCAGCTCCTCCCCCATCCCCAGTTCTTCCCCCAGCTGCACCTTCAGCCCAAGCTCCCCTGCTGAGGAAGCCTTGGCTGTTCAGTAATGGAGGAGGGGCGCAGACAATCTGCATTACTGGTAAGGGGGCTGCATGACAGGATACTGGTGTAGGGTGACAGCATTGAATGCTGCCACCTTTTTCCTTAGGTGGTGGTTTTAACTGATATCTCACCCCTGACGGTAACAAAGGTAGAGAGCACAGCTGCTGGTGGTGTTCTGAATTCACCTAACTCTGTACACCACTAGCCTATATATTGCAATGTTGCCTGCTGAAATTATTCCTGCTTGGCATGGCAAAGTATCTTGCCATGGAGAAAGAAATGAGGCTGCCATGCGTAGAAACCTGAGGGAGAGGATTGCAGAATACTTCCATGGAAGTTTCATCATGATCTCTCAGGAGGATTCAGGGACCATCCCTGTGTACATAAACTGTTCTGCATGTCCTGTCCCCCAAACTCCAACACAAGAAGGTAATGAAAAGCAGATAGCAACTCTTACTCTTTGTTGTCACTACTTCCTGTAGGATGAGTAAATTAATTAAAAGTTGATAGCTGTCTCCTGCTAAGTTGGGAGTACCATCACCATATTGGGAAAATTTAATTTATACACTTAGTTGAGATTCCTTCGCCTGCATAAGGCTCATCCGGGCTCAACTGCAGGGACTCACAGGATTGCAGTGGAGTCAAAAACAGGTCCTGGCTTGTGACACAGCTGGACTCCTGATACTCCTCCTCCTCCTGCTCTTTGCTGTTCACAACAGGAGCCTGTGACTCAGGGTTCTCAGAGGTATCCACAGTGGTGTGCAGGGGGGATGGGGTGTGGTCTCCACCACGTATGGCATGCAGCTCTTTGCAAAAGCAGCAGGTCTGCAGCTCAGCACTGGATTGATTGTTGGCTTTCCAGTCTTTCTGTATCCCTGCTGTAGTTCCTTGGCTTTTACTCAGTACTGCTGCTGGTCCTTTTCAAGCCCTTTCTCCTGCATCCCTCAACCAATCTGCTTGTCCATGTCAATACTTCTATGCCAGGTTTGGAGTTGTGTCTGCCCAGCCTCTTCTCCCCACAGGCCCTGTAGATTCAATATCTCCTGTCTGTTCCAGGGAGGAGCATGTCTGAAGTGTGTAGCCAGCATGGTCAGCTGGGCAGTTGCGCACAACAACAAAGAGCAAATAGAGATATGCTCACCAAGCTGGACAACCAGGAACAGGCATTTCAAAAGTTTGCAGGGGATTTAAAAGGAGGAGGCTTCTGGTCTGGTATGTGTGACCCCTAACAGTGGAGTTAACCATTGCCAGACAATGACCGCTGTGGTCACATTGTGGGACAGCTGCTGGAGGACTGTTAGGTCAACATAGATAATGCAGTGTCTACACTCATGCGGAGTTGACCTCCATGCATTGAGCCATGGCTCGACCTCACTCAGGGAGCTGGTGTTATTACATCAGTGTAATGGGGTACTTAGAGACAAATTTAAGTGTAGACACATGCACAACTAGGTCAGCACAAGGCAGCTTACATTGACCTAAATTTGTTGTGTAGACCATGCATCAGAACCATTTAGTGGTTATTTCTGAGAATACTTGCAGGATGGGTGAGGTCCCCTAAGACTTTGGAAACAAGAAGGGCAAAAACAGTACCTCTCTTTAAAAAAAGGGACCAAAGATGACCTGGGCATTTACAGATCAGTCAGCCTAACTTCAAATCTTGGGAAGGTACTGGAACAAATATATCAATCAATTTGTAAAAACCTAGAGAATAATAGGATTATAAGAGCCAACATCGACTTGTCAAGAACAAATCATGACAAACCAATCTAATTTCCTTCTTTGACATGGCTGCTGGCCTAGTGGATGGGGTTGGGGGAAAAGCAATAGGGGAGATATATTATGATTTTAGTAAGGTTTCTTACACAGTCCCACATGACATTCTCATAAACCAACTAGGGAAGTGTGGTCTAAATGAAGTTACTATAAAATGGGTCACAACTGGTTGAAAAGACGTATTCAGACTGTAGTTATCAATGGCTCACTGTCAAACTGGGAAGGCATATTTAGTGGGGTCCAGCAGACATCTTTCCTGGATGTGGATAGTTTGCTTATAAAATTTGTGGATGACACCAAGATGGGAGAAATTGCAAGTACCCTGGAGGTCAGGATTAGAATTCCAAATGACCTTGATAAATTGGAGAATTAGTCTGAAATCAACAAGATGAAGTTCAATAAAGACAAGTGAAAAGTACTACATCTAGGAAGCTAAGAATCAAATGCACAACTACAAAATAGGGAATAATTGGCTAGGCGGTAATATTAAAAAAAGAGATTGGGGGTTATAGTTGATCACAAACTGAATATGTGCCAACAATGTGAAGCATTTGCAAAGGAGGACAGTATCATTCTGGGGTGTATTAACAGGAGTGTTATGCGTAATACATGGGTGATAATTGTTCCACTCTACACTTCACTGGTGAGCTCTCAGCTGCAGTATTGTGTCCAGTTTTGGGCACCTCACTTCAAGAAAGATATGAATCATTTGCAATGAGTCCAGAGAAGACCAAGAAAATCATAGAAGGTTTAGAAAACCTAGCCTATGGAAAAGAGGTTAAAAACTAGGCACACAGAGGCTAATGATCAATTGCTCTCCATCTCCAGTGAAGGTAGGGCAAGAAATACTCAGCTTAATCTGCAGCTTTAGGATTAGAATAAATATTAGGGGAACAAAATTCTAACTAAAAAGTTAGTTAAGTACTGGAATAGGTTGCCAAGGAAAAGTGTGGAATGCCCATCCTTGAAGCTTTTTAGGAACAGGTTATACAAACACTTGTAAAGATTGTCTAGGTAGACTAGGTCCTGCCTCAGCAGAGGGGGATGGGCTAGATGACCTCCTGAGGTTCCTTCCAGACTACATTTCTATGATGCTATGTAGGTGAAAGCTGAATGATATACCACCTTGACAAAGATAATACATTTGAACTTAATACAGGAATTTATCCTTTGCTTCTGCTCTCTTACTGGATATAACCTGTAATAAGCTACTTTTGCAGTGGGAGAAATCTCAACTACAGGTCCAAAAGTTATTCTCTACAAACATTCCTATGAACAAACACTTCACTCCCACAGATTTTCACAAAGAAACAATGAGTCTGGATAAAAATGACTAAACAAGAGCTAAGAAAAATTCTACTTAGAAGTTGCCAGAACATTAGTGAGTAGTTTTCCTCATTATTCACTCAACTGTGGTGATATCTCAATGTTTCCAACTACAGCCCAGGTGAGAGCCCTCTGCACAGCAAACGAAGGAAGACTAATGAGGAAAGAAAAGTTAGTCTTAACTGAGTTACAAGATCTTTCTATTCTCAGCTTTAGCCCCCTACCCCTGCAAACTTTAGGGCCAACATTATTTCTGACAATCCTCAGGAGACAGAAAGAAGTCACAGGTCAAAAGAATGGCTTTTGAAGCTAAGGACAAACTCTTGTAAAAGCTCTTCAAGATACTGTTTCATCTCAAGACAGTTCTTTGATCTAAACTGTGTGACTTAGAGTAATTTTGCAAAGTGAGTAAAACTACCTGAACTGAGCAGGTACCACCCAGCTCAGTGGTACACAACACTTTTCTGAATGGGTTCAGACTTTTCATAGTTGAGCATTCTAAATTAAAATCACTGTACAGGAGAAGGTCCTCAACAAAACTAAAGGCCAGATCCTAAGGTTCCTAGCAAATGAGTACTCTGACCAATGAGCTAGAGGTCCAGTTCAAATTAATTCAAATGGCAGCTCCTTATTTCAAGGCTCCACTGTAGAAGCCAAACTAAAGCTTATTACAATAATTGCTTGGTAGCATAAAACATATTGCTTATGGAGACAACGACACAATGGTGTAAGTGTAAAAAAAAAAAAAAAAAAGAGGACCTGACAGAGATCTGAGGATTTGCCTTGAGGTTTATGTATAACAGTCCCTTTGAACAAGTCTAAATTTAACCAATAATCTATAAAAGGAAAAACCAAAATGCTCAGCACATCATACACTTGTCACTAGCACTCATTTAAACCACACTGTGGAATGAGCTATTTAAATGCATTTGTTGACCTACTTTTTATTCTCAACATTTGGGGAAAAAAGTTAAACATTAACTTAGAAAGCACAGGTTTGTTTTTTTTCTATAAATCATGTTTTCATCAGGATCTTTCCATCCAAGATTTCATTTTATAAGCTATTTTCCATTGTTCGCCAGATGCTGATTGATCTGCAAAATGTGAGGCGATGGAAAAGTATTTTAAGGTATTGTTGCCCAGAGTTGATCCTTAGGATCTGATAACTTGGAAATCATTTTGCCTATATTCAGTCTTTTCCATATCATCTCATCTTAGCCACTTAGTTTTACATGAATAATACTATCTTGATCATAAATGAAGATTAACACTATACAAGGCTACTCACATATTGCTTCTTTGGAAAAAGTGATTGCATTTAATTGTTATTCTTGGTAATAAAAATTCTTTCCTTAACATCCGTCCAAATAATTATTCATCTCTCTGTTTGTCCCAAGTATGTATATTCTTCTACATGCAAAACACAAACTCTGGTTCAAAATATTTTTGTTTGGATGATAGATATTCTTATACTTCCAGCTAGTAGCCAAAATACACATATGATTTAAATAGGTCAATATAAATTCCACAGTCCAATACTGAAAACACTCACTAGCTTAACTTTATGCATGTGAGAAATCCAACTGAAGTCAGTGGAACTACTCACATCAATCAGAGTAAGCACTTGTGTGTTTGCAGGAATTGACACAAGCTCTCGTCTGCTAATTGGAAACGTATGCCTATCACAAGACTCCAACATTCTCTAGCAGAAATGCAGGTGTGCAACATACAAAAGTAGAAATAATACTGTATACAAAAAGCAGTTTCCAGTTAAGGAAGACTGCACACAACTCCTCGACCAGAGGAAGTTCTCCCTTCTGGCTTACCGGATAGACCTACTGCCTACAGCCCAAGAATAGGAAGAAACAGTGTATCCACAAAATCATTAATAGTCTCATTGACTAGTTCTCTCTTATAATACTGGTATCCAAAGTAAGTTCCTATTAGTGTCTGTAGTACAGTAATCTGCATTCTTTTCCACTGTTCAGTTTTAAGTAATCTAGTGGCCTTTACTGTAGAGAGTTTATCTCTTACATACTTAGGGTGACCAGATGTCCCAATTTTATAGGGACAGTCCCGATATTTGGGTTTTTTTCTTATATAGACACCCATTACCCCTCACCCTGGTCCCAATTTTTCACACTTGTTGTCTGGTCACCCTAAACATACTATAGCCAGAAAATAAAACTTGTGCTGCTTGTGTGCCTTTCTTATTTAGGGGCCAGATCTACGCCAACTTACTGACATGAGTAGTCATGTGAGAGGATTACTCACATGAGCCATGGTGCAGGATCAGCCTTTTAATCTAGGATCCAGGTTTTTTTCCTCCTGCTCTCTCTCCCCTACTATTACAGGTTACATTTCTGGTGTACACTGGAAAGTTGTGCTAGTATAACTTTGTCAGTTAGGGCAATGTCCCCTTTAAGCCATGCACACACGCAGCCATGCAGAAATTTGGTACCTCCTACACATCTCATGTGGCTATAAGCATGGCTGACACCTACACCACACTATAGCTGCCAAAAGACATGGCAGCTCCTCTTGGCACCGAGAACTGGTGGGAAACCTCAAGCCATCAGGGAGCAGTTAGGATTTTTGGGGTGGAGTGCAGTGGGGGGAGGCGGAACAAGTCAGCCTGTTCTCTTTGTCTGGCCCAACAGGGACCTATGGCAAAGGGATCCTGTGCTACTGCTTTTGGGACAGGGATGCCCAGTCTGTGTGCTCCTGTTCGCTTCAGACTATAATAGGAACTCCTTCCTGGAGGCGCCCTGGGGTGGTGTCCATGGGAAGGAAAAGAAGGGTGGATGTGGGATAGACTTCGACATAATTTACCATCACTGGAAAACTGAGAACATTGGAGAAATTTCCAGTATAAAAAATACACTTCACAGTCAATAAATATGAACCTTACTACATTGTGGGTACATGGATAGTATCTGTAGAACAAAACATGGTGTTTTCTTTTGGGGCCCCTGGCATCACTGCTGGTTAGGTGCTTATTTTTTTTTTTCTTACGCCTTGCCCCAACCCCCTGTCAAACTATCGATTGCTGTAGATTTTTGTTGTGTTACAGTCTCTTTTGTGGATATTACAATTTTCCTGTGAGAGCATACACTCTGTACCAATTGATCACCTGCACCAAATGGTAAAAATAGTTTTTATCCTCTGATCTTCCTGCAAAAGCATCATGTTATTTTGTCTGACACCAATTTTGCATGAAGCTAGAGTAAGGTTGAAAGTATGTCTATACTGCAAAAAAGTGTGTTCTTAGTTCAGGCTAGTTAACCCATTAACCATCTTGAGTTCAGCTCAATCGCCATGTCTTCTCTACCATTTTAACTTAACATAGGTTAGCTACCCTGAGTTAAGAACACCCCCCCTCTTCTTTTGGAAGAGTAGATCAGAGGTGGGCAAACTATGGCCCATGGGCCACATTCGGCCTGCAGGACCATCCTGTCTGGCCCCTGAGCTCCTGGCCAGGGAAGCAAGCTCTCGCCCCTCCCACGTTGTCCCCTCTCCCCTACAGCCACACCGCCGCATGGGTAGCACTCTGGGCAGTGGGGCTGCACCCTCCTGCAGGGCAGTGCAGCAGCGTGCCTGGCTCCCACCGGGTGGCACGGCTACCAGAGCGGCATGGTAAGGAGGCCAAGGGGTTATATAAGCGGCAGGGGAGCCCAGGGGGCAGTCAACTGACAGGAGCAGGGGTCAGTTGGATGGGGCAGAGGAACGGGGGGGGGGGTTGGATAGGCATGGGAGTTCCAGGGGCCTGTCAGGGGTGTGGATAGGGGTCAGAGCAGTCAGGGGACTGGGAGCAGGGGGAATTGGATAGAGTGTGGATTCCCAGGGGCGGTTAGGGCACAAGGAGCAGGGGGGATTGGATGGGATGGGGGTTCTGAGAGAGGCAGTCAAGGGGCGGGTAGTGGGAGGGGTCAGATGTGGGGAGGGGTCAGGTTGTTTGGGGAGGCACAGCCTTCCCTACCCAGCCCTCCATACAGTTTTGCAAGCCCGATGTGGCCCTTGGGCCAGAAAGTTTGCCCACCCCAGTGTAGATTTTAAGATGATAAGTTACTGTGCCCAATGCACAGTCCAGTGCCCTAACCAGTAGACCATATTGCCTCAGAGTAGAAGAGTAAAAGAAAAAGAAGCAATGGATGGGCATAGAATCTGAACTACCCCTCACCTCTAGAGAAAGGTAAAGCACAGTGCGAGGATGGTGGCAGGGGAAGCTTACAAAAGTCTTTGTACCCCTTCATGATCTTGGTCAATGAACAAAGGATATCTGCTTGCTGGAACAGCAAACCTGAAATTTTCAGAAACAATAAACTTCCAAACTTTTTTAAAAAGGAGGACGCAATTTATTGAGTACTGCGAGCCCCAGTTCCACTGGTCACAGCCAGGCCTGCCTTTCTGACAGGGTAATTTTTCTTTTGCAAAGTGCTTTTATTTTGCATCTACAATTAATTGTAGGCTTCAGGTCTTATCATTTAGATGCCTAAGCACTTGATTGGAAGTGTAGATCAGATATTACATCAAGATTTTTGCAGGGGGGGTGCAGAGTGGGTGTTACCCACATTTGTAAAGGGACCCAATCGTAGCCACAAAAAGTTGGGGCTGCCTTGGGCAGTATCTTGTCAGTGTGACTAGCAGTCAAAGATTTTAGACCCTATCCATATTATTTAGAAGAAAAGGACTGAGGATGTAAAGGGACACATGGTGAGCAGGCTGTATTAAATGATTTTGGTTTTATTAGAATTTGATGTAGAGTATATTCTGTGAGGCTCTGAGGTAATCCGCTGGCTTTAAGATACCACAATTTGAAATTTTAGCCAATATCTTCATGTGTCAAACAGAAACATGGATGATTTGCTTCCAGCATTCGTAAGTTCTTGATCTACTGTACAATAGCTAATAATGGATATCTGAATCAACCAACTTTCCTATTTTCCTTTCAATCCCCAACTGCACTGCCTGTCTCATAGGGCAAGAACTCCAACTGTATTCTCCATTTTTAGAAACACTTTATTTATTGCATTAATATTAAAATGAAATTTTGTGCTAGTAGCCACACAGGCTGCACCTTCTAGGTTTGGTGAAAAGGAGAGGTAAAGCTGTGTATAATCTGCATATTGATGGCATCAGACTCAAAAAATGTCTCCAGCTCTCCAGAAGCTTCACCTGCTCATTGAACAGCTGAGGTTATAAAAGAGGACCCCCAAGAGTGCCCTCAAGGCCTTTGAGTGATTGCTTGATATCACCTTTCGGGATCTCTTGGAGACTTCCCATTTATCTCAGAATGAGACTTCCCATTTCATCTCTGCCAAGGGCCACTTGAAGAGTAACACAGGGCTGTGTTTGGCTGTTAAGTCTCATTACATGTGAAATCCAAGTAAAGATTTGGCTTTCTGAGAAATGTTCATATTTATTTTATCATGCAAAGAAAGTTCACAAGTATCCACATCAGCCATCCCATACCTTACCAAAAGTAAATGCCTTTTCCGTCTGATTTTCAGAATAGTTTCCTCAGTTTTTTCTCCCAGCCAGTCCTGTGTGTGTTTTCATTCAAGGCCCCTTTGCAATAGCCCACTCACAAATTCCATATTTAGAAAACAGCACAGTATCATCATCCATCATGCTAGTAATAGAGGGGAAACAACTATTTCATAATTGTTTAGATGCACAGAAATATACAACTCAATTTTGAGTGCTATTTTCCTCATCAAATATTGACACCAACATTTGCATTTTGACGACTCTAAAAAGGGAAGCCAAACCATTGCTTTTGTTTCAAAATTTCCCCATTTCCCCTTGTTCATCTATCCCACATAATTGAAGAAGGAAATCATTCTTTAGTAGAAAAAAACTTAAGGGGACAGTAGCCACAAGAAACTGACAACATGTCATCCCCATCCCAAACTGAATCCAAACTTTTCAAGCTAACATCTTCTCCCCACACACAGATTGGCTTCTGGCAGAGATGTGGGATGGCAGAGAACCAGCTCTAGTGGACAAACACAAGAAAGAAACCAACAGGACTCCACTGGCCATTACATACAGCCCCCAGCTAAAACCCCTCCAACGCATCATCAGGGATCTACAACCCATCCTGGACAATGATCCCACACTTTCACAGGTCTTGGGTGGCAGGCCAATCCTTGCCCACAGACAACCTGCCAACCTGAAACGTATTCTCACCAGCAACTGCACACCGTACCATAGTAACTCTAGCTCAGGAACCAATCCATGCAACAAACCTCGATGCCAACTCTGCCCACATATCTACACCAGCGACACCATCACAGGACCTAACCAGATCAGCCATACCATCACTGGTTCATTCACCTGCACGTCCACCAATGTAATATACGCCATCATATGCCAGCAATGCCCCTCTGCTATGTACATCGGCCAAACTGGACAGTCACTACGGAAAAGGATAAATGGACACAAATCAGATATCAGGAATGGCAATATACAAAAACCTGTAGGAGAGCACTTCAACCTCCCTGGCCACACTATAGCAGACCTTAAGGTGGCTATCCTGCAGCAAAAAAACTTCAGGACCAGACTTCAAAGAGAAACTGCTGAGCTTCAGTTCATTTGCAAATTTGACACCATCAGCTCTGGACTCAACAAAGACTGTGAATGGCTTGCCAATTACAGAACCAGTTTCTCCTCCCTTGGTTTTCACACCTCTACTGCTAGAACAGGGCCTCACCCTCCCTGACTGAACTAACCTCGTTATCTCTAGCTTGCTTGCTAGCATATATATACCTGCCCCTGGAAATTTCCACTACATGCATCTGACGAAGTGGGTATTCACCCACGAAAGCTCATGATCCAAAACATCTGTTAGTCTATAAGGTGCCACAGGATTCTCTGCAGCTCTAGTGGAGTTCCAGATAGCCATGAAAAAGAAACAAAATCACAGTGCAACATCTGGATATTTCATTGTGATGTTTTGGTATGGATTTGTCACAGTACCAGAGACATCATGTTCCACCTACAAACATCACAATAGCAGAATGGTAACACACTACCATGGTATGGCTTTACTTCTCTCTACAATGGCAGTCAGTGACAAAGTGACTCACTGCTTTAGGGCTGCACACCAGTGAGATGTTCAAGACAAAGTCGCTTGGTTCCATTCCTTGGCTAAAATTTTTCCAGAAGCTAGAATACCTGATTCTTCCTGGGGCTGTTAGAACATTAACAGCCAATTGCTTATTGGAGGGAAGAAATCTCATATTATAGCACAGGAGTCGGCAGCCTTTCAGAAGTGGTGTGCCTAGTCTTCATTTATTCGCTCTAATTTAAGATTTCACGTGCCAGTAATACATTTTAACATTTTTAGAAGGTATCTTTCTGTAAGTCTATAATATATAACTAAATTATTGTTGTATGTAAAATAAATAAGATTTTTAAAATGTTTAAGAAGCTTCATTTAAAATTAAATTAAAATGCAGCCCCCCCAACCAGTGGCCAGGACCCGGGCAGTGTGAGTGCCACTGAAAATCAGCTTGAGTTCCACCTTCGGCACTCGTGCCATAGGTTGCCTACCCCTGTTATAGCATGATGCATTCTGTAAAAGGGAGTGGGGCATTATAATGGAACTTGATAGAATTGAGAGCCAAGATATCCCTAGATGATAGCTGCATAACAGAAAACCACACAATGAGCAAGAGACTGTATATTAACTTATTGCCAATTAGGTTTTAAATGTTTTGCTTTGGTTAAAACCCAAGCTAGAACTACAGTAGTTTTAAAATTAGCAAAAGCAACACTATGGCTTAATACCAAAAAGAATACGAACATCATATTTCATTGAAAGGTTCCATTACTTCTTTTTTCATTCAGTTTAATAATCACGGTTAACCTACTTCCACAGTGGAGTTGATGCTTTATCCCTTATTACCTTCAGCAGATTGTTGATCAGGACAGAAAAAGGTCTATCAGAATAGGATAAGATATAATTTAAAAAAGGAAGCGGGAATTAGTACTCAGTTGTAAAACTACAGCTTTTTAAGGTTGCACCCTTTGGCATTCACAGATAGTGTTGCTCAGGAAGACTATGGAATTATGTTGATTTTCAATATATGAGAGAGAAACATCTCTGTGTTTATATGACTAAAAATACACTTTAGTCTTTGCTGAGCAGACTTATTTTTATATATAAAAGTATGACAGTCAATTACATCAAACAATTTCATTCAGGTCGCTAAACATCAGTAGGTAGCATGATTTAGAGCCAGCAGTGTATTATACAAGTGCACAGCAATTCTGAGATTTGAAATTGAAATGGAAATTGCAAGGTGGATGAATATTGACAGTAAGCACATACAGCAGTAGGGAGCCTCCTGCACTTAGGGACGGCCATATGACTAACACTCTTTTCTTACAAGGAATTTTTCCCCTTCCTTCCACAATGTAAAAATGGTGTTTCTAATTCACAGTAATTTAATTTCTAGCAATTCAGTACAAATGGTTTTTTAAAATATAAAGAAGGAACAAAGTAATTATACTTCAGTTCATGGTTGCAGATTCCTAAAAAACATCCTATTCTGTTGGGCAATTGGAGGCTTTATTTGATTTTTAGAAGACAAAAAATGGATTGTTTGGAGTTTTTTGTCTCTCGAGGAAGAATTGGAACTGGAGATTACATTTCTATAATGAAGTAATATTTGAAGTGCTTTGTCTCCTTTCTCCTTTTATTCTCCCTGCAAATAAATTGATGATTTACAACAGCACCTTCATACAGTACGCTGAAGATGTTTTTTAAATGCCTCCCAGAGTTTGTTTACTTAATAAAAGCAAAGCTAGGATTCAGTCCTGTGAGGTGCTGAGCACCTCCTGTGGGGCACTGAAGCCCCTGAAATGACTTGGGTGACAAACACCACCTTGTATTATTGATCCAAACAATTGTTAATGTCTGTGAAAGTTGCTGGAGTGGCAACTCAAACTGGCATGCTCTGTTGAATAACAGAGCGGCACAAGCTTCCCCCAGCCAACTCAATACTGACCAGAAAGCACCAGCTCTGAGGATGCAAGCGTAGTTTACTCTCCAGCAGTACTCAATCATTAGTCTACCTGCTACACAGGGCCGGTGCTTGCATTTAGGTGGCTTAGGCAATCACCTAGGGCGCCGGCATTATTAGGGGGCGGCATTTTGCCTGAGGGGGCGGCAGGCGGCTCCGGTGGAGCTGCCGCAGTCGTGCCTGCGGACAGTCGGCTGCTCGTGCGGCTGTGGTGGACCTCCTGCAGGCATGACTGCGGCAGCTCCACCGGAGCCGCGGGAGCAGCCGACCATCCGCACACAGAGCCGGGGGACCAGCACGCGGGGCGGTGAAATGGCTGTGCGCCTAGGGCGCTCAAACCCCTAGCGCTGGTCCTGCTGCTACAACAGCCATCAATGGAGCCAATTAGGATCACATTTTAGGGGTTGTGTGTGTTGTGGACGCCTCTCCAGAAACAGCTTAACCCAGACCATCAACTCTTCTTGCATATGCCAAAGATCATCCTTCAGATAGCAAGGAGTTTGGTCACTATTTGTCTGGGCTGCATTTCAGTTGGCTATTGCCAATCCTCAGAACTATCCAGTATAGAACTAAATTTAAATTTTCTGCCCATTCCATCCTCCCACAGGATTTTTATTTTTATTCATCCCTAAGAAAGGCAATGGATTTGTCAAGGGGGCCACTCACTGCATGTGGCATGTCCTCATGACAGTTCTGGGGATTAGTCCTTGCTAGGCTCTGCCATCTTCTAGCAGTGTTTCTACCCACTGTTTCTTTCTTCCTGCAGCCTCTCTCACTTCTGGAGCTGTAGCTTCCTGTTCATGGCTTGGCCCTCCAACCAGCTCATTAAAGTCCTTCCTGAGCAGCTGTCTGGCTGGTATCTCCAATGCCCTGCACCACTTCCCAGTGACTAGTAGGGGAACCCAGACCTGCCCTCTACACTGGGTTCCAGCCTAGGGACCCTATAACAAGCAGCTAACGTCTGTATAGTCTTACCACTTGCTGTTGTTTCCCTTAGCTTCTTCCTAATTATATGGCTTCTTGTGCTTCCTGGGTTTGCCAGGCCACGCTCCCCACTCCTAGGGAATGACTATAGACTACTTCCTTGCAATCTCATCCTGTGCATGGCTCCTGGGTTTTATACAGGCCCCTCCTGTTCCTGATCAGCTAAGCTCATTTCCAGTTAGTAGCCTTCTCCCTGTCTCCTTCTTCAGGTGCAACCCGGGCAGTTAATTGGCTTGCCTAGCCGCTTTAACCCCTGCAGTCTTCTGTGGGGTGGGCACCCCATTTATAACTGACTATTAAACCTTTAGAGTTAACAATGCAGCACTTGTTGAACTGATAACTCATATTGCACTCACTGTAACACCACCAATCAAGATTAAATTCTGTATATAGCAATATAAACAGGACATCCACTGCAATTGCTCACATACTAGCTATCATGTTTTAATTTTTTATTGATCATCATAAAAATGCATGGGTTTGTGACTTTGCACATACCAAATATTTTATTGGGTGCCATAGTTTATTAATGACATTCATTATTAATTATGGCTAAGCTTTGTTTAGAGCTGGGGTCTTAACACAAAGCTATTCTTCTGCAATGGAGATGCAGCAGCTACTACAGGTGTTAAAGTGTGAGGACACCGGTAATTTAACAATGCCGTTTGTCACAGATCCAGTCAGGCACCCCCTTTCAGCCACCCCTCAGACTGCTACGAGAGGAATCCAAGCCTCTATGTCTCTCAGTGTTTTAAGGCTCCAGGTCCTGAACACAGTCCAGCCACTGTCCCAATTTTGGGGGTACCTAGGCACTCTCAGGGCACAGACCTTGTATCCTGTTCTCCATCCTGACAGTTTGCACCTGCTGTCCAGCTACCTAGCACCTAGAAGCACTTCTGAACCCTCAGACTCCTGTATTTAAACACATTTTCTCCCAAAGCTTCTCAGTGGCTGCGTAACTCTCTCCAGAGGCACACAATTGTTGAGAAGCGCATAAAACATACCCACCACACTTTATACAGAAATCTAACACATTTGTTCTTTCACTTAAGAATACAAAGCACAAGAGAGAGCACAGATCATTTAGTAGACAAACATACTTCCTTACTGCAATGCCCCATACTAGCTCACTTTCCTTGGGACCACCTGGGATTAGGAAAACAGGCAGAGCTTCCTGCCTCATTCAGCCCCTAAATGTTGGGTTGCTTCTCTCTCTCCTCCATACCTGGAGACAAAGAGTTGGATTAAAAAAGGATCTAGGTACCTAATTATCACTTTATGTGCCTAAATCCCAGAATCAGACCCACTGGGATTCACAAAGCCCCCACTCAGCTGCCCTCAAACCCTGTGGGCACCTAAATTTTTGCAGTAAAAGTTGCTTAGGTGGCTATGTTTCTGCCTCTGGACATGCACACTGCAGCCGCATACAGATGCCTAAGCCCCAGAGCTATGCTTGAAACAGAGAAAGACTGGCATTCCTCCACCTAGCTTACCAAAGGGGACCGATCTGGTAAGTGTGCTCAGACCTCGCCTACTGGTTTGAGCCCCTCTAGGCAAGCTTGTAAAAAGTGATGAGAGGAGAAGGCAGAGGACCACCCTCATAACTTTTAGCCCCATGGTCAGGGTACTGACCTGGGATGTCAGAGACCCATTTCAAGACCCCTCTTCTCCTGAAGAGGGAAGGGATTTTAACACAAATTTGCCACACTTCGGGTGAGTGCTCTAACCCCTGGGATATAGGATATTCCAATATGGGGGTTTCCAAGTGAGTGGTCTAACTACCAGGCTATAGAGTTTGTTTGCTCTCACTGACCCAATGTCTTTTGGATGGTTGATCATCAAAGTTTAACTATTTCCTATTGTTCTTATTTTGCCACCAGCCTTTGGAGTTTCAGCCCAATTTAGAGGCTAACAGGGAATAGAGAAGGCAAAGATTTGCACATTCAAAGTGGCATTTACAGTCTGAATCAGCTACATACAAAGAGCCCCCAGTATTGAACACGGTTCCTAAACTGTAAAGACAGATTCCCAAGTTGTCACATCATATGAATGGACAGACTGTAAAAGAGAAAGTAAGTTCAACTGATTGTATGTTAATGCCAGTTGTAGACTAGGATACTCTGGTCACAAGAACAACAATTAAGTGCCTGCTTTTACAAGCCATAGACTTTTATAGCCTGGCTTCTTTTCTACAAGTCTTCTGTTCCATCTCTGCATGATGTGAGAAATGCACAAAGAATATTGGGACCAAAAAGGAGATAAAAAGTTAGGATGGAGACAGAATGAAGAAGGAAGCAAGGACACAAAGGGGGGAATAGGATAAACTTGGGGCAAGATAATTAGAAGGAAAGTCAATGGCTGATAGAAGAAAATCTGCTGGAAAATGGTAGGAAAAACTTAAGGTGAAGCATGGAGGCACTTTGAAGTCCAGAGGCATTTGTTTAATACAACGGTTCTCAATCTTTAGTAACCTGAGGACCCCCGTTTTGATTTAAAATTTTTGGGCACCCCCTCAGCCCCAGCCCTGCCCCCACTCCACCCCTTCCCCCGCCCAGCCCCACCCCACCTCGTCTCGCCCCTGCTCACGCCATACCCGCTCCATCTGTCGCTCTCTCTCCCCCACCCTCACTCACCTTCACCAGGCTGAGTTAGGGGGTTGGAGTGCAGGAGCGGGTGCGGGCTCTGGGAGGGAGCTTTCTTGTGAGAGAGAGTGTAGGGTTTGGGAGGGGTGAGAGCTCGACCAAGTGGCACTTACCTCAAGTAGCTCCTGAAAGTGACTGGCACATCTCTCTGGCAGTGGCTCCTAGGCGATGGGAGGGGCAGGGAGTCTCCATGTGCTGCCCCTGCCCACAGGCACCACCTTCACAGCTCCCATTGGCCACAGTTTCTGGGCAATGGGAGCTACAGAGTCAGCACTTGGGGTAGGGGCAGCATGCAGAGATCCTCTGTCCCACCCCTACCCCGTGGCCACAGGGATGTGCCAGCCACTTCCAGGAGCAGCATGGAGCCAGGGCAGGGAGCCTGCCTTAGCCCCACTGTGCTGCTGGACTTTCAGTGCCTAAAATCTCCCAATTTGGCTTCAGTAGCCTCTGGGAGATAGAGGGTGAGGGAGGATTTGGGGGAAGGAGGGGAAGGAGTTCATCAGCATGGCCCACGGACCCCCTAGAGTACCTTCAGGGACCCCTTAGGGATCCACAGACCCCAGTTTGAGAAACGCTGGTCTAATACAAGTAATAAAATGCAATGGAAGCATGGTGCTAGTAGAAGACAGGAGGGATGAGGGAGAAAAGAGTTGAACAGCAAAGATCAAACCATAAGACTATAACTAAAGGATTCATGAGCTTTCTCCACCTCAACACACATGAAACATATCTTCCTCCTCTAAACAACACTAATGTAAAACAAAAGAAAGGAAATAATCAGAGAAAAGGATTGCATTTACAGAAGTGGGCTATGGAATGTCAAATCTGAGGCTCAAAATTATTGAAGCGTATGAAGCTATTCTAGTTATTTGCATTTGGAATGAGAGGATTCAGGAAATGATGCAAAGCAACATCCATTACTTGTGACTTTTTTAAATTCTGTTTCCATGACTTTTGCCTTTTCCACCACAAGCACAATTGAACTTCTGCCACCATCAAGATCATAGCCCTGGGATATTTTATCAAACACTTAAATCATAACTTCAGCTTTCCTCTCATCCAATCTCCTTATCGGTCTTTTGAAGAACAGAATTAGAGTAATCCAACATGATTTGGGTTTTGTTTTGTTTTGTTTTGCAAAGCCATGCTGACATTCACTCTGTAAGCCAGGTACTACACAATATCCCTGGTAACAATTTCTGGGAAAATTATGGACCAGAGGCATCTTGGGAACGTATCCAGTATAACAGTTCTACTGTGGCTGTATCCACTAATAATACATGCATTCTTTCTCAGTAGATATGAATCTAGTTCTGATTTGAAAATGGTGATAGCAGTCACTGTAATGCAGCCTTTGATTTAACAATTCTATAAGTTCTCCATGCTTTATGAGATAATTTTATACCTAAATTATTTTTTCAGTCTTGTTTATTTTGAGCTCATGTCCTCTAGTCCTGTGATTTAACATTAATTCAAAGATGTTATTTACAGTACATCTCCATCTCCAGTACTCTCACTATCTCCTTTAGCATCTTAAAATGCAAGAGGTTTTCTTTTCTCCAGAGAGTTCACAAATAGTTTTTTATTCAGGCTTTCTGCTTAAGTCAAACCATTCAGCATTCCTGTTTCTTTACTCTTCAGTGGCTTTTCTATAGTACTCTGCTCAAAAGTCAGCACAAAATCTTAACGGGTCCAAACTGTCCCATTGAGCACTAGAAGAATTTCCTATTGTTCTGTGCCCTTCCTCCTATAACACAGTGGGTTTTTTTCCTCTTTTGACCATAGTCATATGCTGTGATTACAGCTGTCAGCACCTCTTCAAGATCCTAATCTGCCCTGAGTTCTGGAGAATGTCCCTACTTAATCCTGATTAGTTCTAGGCCTTGTCTACACTACACATTTTTTTCAACAAAAGTCAGGTTTTGTCTACAAAATAGTGGAGGTACACACAGCAAAACTCCTTCTGCCGACAAAATGAAACCACCTCGATGAGAGGCACAGAGCTTTTTGCAGCAAAGTTATATTGACAAAGTATCAGTGTAGACACCATGCATGGTTATGTCTTCATGTCACCATGGTTTGGTTAAATACATCCTAGAATACTCAAGGTGCTGACTGAGATGACATCTGAGCCATTAGCGATTATCTTCTAAAAATCATGGAAGACAGGAGAGATTCCAGAGGACTGGAAAAGGGCAAATATAGTGACAATTGGTAAAAAGGGAAATAAGGACAACCTGGGAAATTACAGACCAGTCATCTTAACTTCAGTAGCCAGAAAGATAATGGACCAAATAATTAAGCAATCAATTTGGAAACACCTAGAAAATAATAAGGTGATCAGTAACAGTCAGAAAAAATCATGTCAAACCAACCTACTAGCTTTCTTTGACAGGGTAACAAGCCTAGTGGATGCGAGGAAGTGGTAGCTGTGGTATACTTTGACTTTAGAAAGGCTTTTGATACTGTCTCGCATGACCTTCTCATAAACAAACTAGGGAAATCCAACCTAGATGGAACTAAGATAGGTGCACAATTGGTTGGAAAACCATTCTCAGAGAGTAGTTATCAGTAGTTCGCAGTCAATCTGGAAGGCTTATCAAGTGGGGTCCTGCAGGGATTAGTTTGGGATCTGGTTCTGTTCAATATCATCATCAATTATTTGGATAATGGCAGGGAGGGGTTGCGAGTGCTTTGGAGGATAGGATAAGAATTCAAAATGATCTGGACAAACTGCAGAAATGGTCTGAAGTAAATAGGATGAAATTCAATAAGGACAAATATAAAGTACGCATAAGAACAGCCATACTGGATCAGACCAAGGTCCATCTAGTACAATATCTTATCTTCTGACAGTGGCCAATGCCAGGTGCTTCAGAGGGAATGAACAGAACAGGTAATCATCAAGCGATCCATGCCCTGTCACCCATTCACAGCTTCTGGCAAACAGAGGCTAGGGACAGCATCCCTGCCCATGCTGGCTAATAGCCATTGATGCATCTATCCTCCATGAATTTATCTAGTTTTTTTTTTGACTGCTGTTATAGTCCTGGCCTTCACAACATCCTCTGGCAAGGAGTTCCACAAGCTGACTGTGCATTGTGTAAAGAAATACTTCCTTTTGTTTGTTTGTTTAAAACCTGCTGCCTATTAATTTCATTTGGTGACTCCTAGTTCTTCTGTTATGAGATGGAGTAAATAACACCCCCTTATTTATTTTCTCCACACCAGTCATGATTTTATAGACCTCTATTATACCCCCCCTTAGTCATCTCTTTTCAAAGCTGAAAAGTTTGAATCTTACTAATCTCTCCTCATATAGAATGTTTTTCAAATGTCCACTTAGGAAGGAACAACCTGTTGCACACATATAAAATGGGAAATGCCTGCCTAGAAAGAAGAACTGTGGAAAGGGATCTGGGGGTCATAGTAAATCACAAGGTAAATATGAGTTAATTGCGTAACACTGTTGCAAACAAAGCAAACATCATTCTGGAATGTATTAGCAGGAGTGTTGTAAACAAGACACGAGAAGTAATTCTTCTGCTCTACTCCACACGGATTAGGCCTCAGTTGGAGTATTGTGTCCAGTTCTGGGTGCCACATTTCAGGAAAAATGTAGACAAATTGGAGAAAGTCCAGAAAAAAGCAACAAAAATTATTAAAGTTCTAGAAAACATGACCTCTCAGGGAAGATTGAAAAAATTGGGTTTTTTTAGTAAAGAGAAGACTGAAAGGGGACATAACCGTTTTTAAGTACATAAAAGGTTGTTACAAAGAGAAGATAGGCAAATTGTTCTCATTAACCTCTAAGGATAGGAGAAGAATCAATGGGCTTAAATTGCAGCAAGGGCAGTTTGGGCTGGATATTAGAAAAAACTTCCTGTCAGAGTAGTTAAGCACTGGAATAAATTGACTAGAGAGGTTGCATTGGAGATTTTTAAGAGTAAGTTAGACAAATAACTGTTAGGAATAGTCTAGTTAACTAGTCCTGCCATGAGTTCAGATGACTGGACTAGATGACCCCTTGAGGTCCCTTCCAGTCCTAAGATTCTATAGGAAAGAGTTCAATAATCCAGGCATACATTTCTGAAATGTTTAGAGTGAAATTGTGGGCCCACTGAATCAATGGGAGTTTTACCAATAACTTCACTGGGGCCAGGGTTTCAGCCACAATATTTTTTCCCTTTAGGTATGATCATCTATTTGTACCTGGCTTCTTCTCATCTACCTCTCCTTCTTCTGAGAGAGCAGCCACTCTCTTTTAGCAGCTTGTCATAGATGACCACGCTGCTTTCAAAATGGGTTAGAAAAAGCATTCTGGAAACCTTTCAAGAGGGGATTAAAAGCAGGTTTTTTCCCTCCAGACTGTTGCCTTTCCTTTCCCCTCCACACACAACCTCCCCCCATCATCTTTACACCTCAACAGTGATGTATGTATTAGTGCACATATTTTCACTTGGAAATACCTCTGAAAAAAATTACAGAAAAACATTTTCTGACTCAGGTCTTCTAATCAAATTTAAAACAAAAAATGGTCCAAGCCTGAGGGAAGCTAGAGCAAACTCCAGAAGCAGAAAAATGCAGATACCATGCTTCTCAAGTTTGAGCCAACATGCGTCCTGAAAGGTGACTACTTTACACATCTGGAGTATCATTTACAAAACAGACCTAAGTGACATTCATTGGGACTCACATTCCTAAGTCACTCGAGCACTTTTGAAAATTCTACCCCTATTTACTTTTGGGAAAGTTGAATCAAGGTCTTATTAAAACTCCTTGTTTCAGCTCATCTAGAAAAACAAAGCTGAAAAAGCCCAAGGGAAAAATCTGATTTTTCAGTACAGTAAATACCTGGACAGATATACACTCTGTCTTCCTGAACAGGAATAGTCATAGGAGAGGTCATTAAAACACACAAGTCACCAAAACTTTCAGTCACTACATAGCTTTGGGCTGATGGTGTCCAAACCAATTGCTGCAAATTCTGACTTTACATTTCTGGGTACAAGGTTTTTTTAATTAATACTTACAGCATTCTCTATACTAAAGTCTTCAATGGATTTTTAAGTATATTTTAAAAGCTCAAAACTATTTTGTTTAATTTATCACATCTAACAAAGCGAATAGAACCATTTATTCCTGGCTCAAAATAATTGAGTTTGATTAACCTGTAAAAACTACATCCAACAGAATTTCAGAAAATTCAGAAAACACGTCTCATCTCTAGCATTTTCCATGCAGTTTCTATTCAGAGCAAGGCATCCATAGATATGAAAATAAACTAAAAAGGCGTGATGGGCAAAAACTTAATTTTTAATGTTGTCGCAACAACTTCATTAAATCAAAGTCACCATTGAGGGCCTTAACCAGATAAATATAGACATGAAATGTGTGATTCAGGACAATTTAATAAATGATTCATGGCAGTAGATAAGTAAGCAAAATCAGTAGTTTTCCCCTCTACCTAACTCTAATCTAGCTTCTTTGTACTCCACTGACATTATATCTGAGACTAATTATGATACTTTTAAATATATTTCCCTGCATATAAACATATCTGCCTCATTAGTATATTATAGACACAAGGTGGATGAGGTAATATCTTTTATTGGACCAACTTCTTTTGGGAAAGAGCAACTCAAAAAGCTCTCTCATCAACAGAAATTGGTCCAATAAAAGGTTTTATCTCAGCTACCTTGTCTCTCTAACATCCTGGGACTGACATGGCTACAACATCATCATTAGTATATCACTTTCCCAAACTGATGTGTTAGAAATATAATTGAGATATGCACCTACCTAGAATGTGTCACATATATAACCACTGTCCTAAACATCTCAATACCAAATCAGTCTCTAATAGACAACAAAAAATACATTATTTGTTAGCAGCACAATAATGTGACAGATAGCTGCTCATTCTCTGACATGCTAAAGTTGATTGCTAAATGGCTTCACTCAATTGGCTATAGCGTCAGTGGACATGTGTCACAGGGGCATGGCTGCCCCCCATAGCACTCTGCTGGCTAAGCATGACACTGCCAGCACTCCCTGCCCCTGTATCTCTCCCAAAGATGGGTCTCCTCAGCTCTCCACACACAAGTCTGTGCTGAAGATGTGGCTTTGCCCTCCAGCCAAGCAATAAACAAATGTAAGCCTTCCAGGGCCACAGAGGTCCAACTAGAGAGTCCTAAGCAAAGAAAAAAGATTCCTCTGCACTTTGGGGCTTTATATCACCCTGCTCTGTAAGCCCTGTTCCCAGCCCCTGGTGGGTTATATTTGTTAGTCTTTCCCCTGCTCTGGTATAAAGCACTTGGCCCCCAGACTGCTTCCCTCACAGTACCATTCTCAGGCCCTTTCTGGGCTCTGTGCCTTTTCCTTCCCTGCTCTGGTATAGAGCCTCCATCCCCTGGGGTACTCAACCTACAGCAGATCCAGGCTCAAGGTCTTCTACCAGAACGAACCTACCTACTCTCTGTAATTCCCTCTCCCAGACTGAGCTCTCTCAGTCTTTTTATAAGGCCCAGGTGTCCATTAAATCATCACCTGACCCACCTTAGTCAGGTAAGAAGCAGCCAATTAATTATGGCACAGGTGAGGCTGACACTATCTGCCCTTAATGTAGCCAGTCACCCTCTGACAACATGCCATTAGTCATGCATTTATGAAAGTTGATCTGAGATGGGGTTTAAAACGCTTCTCTGGTTTCAGTGGAAGTTCATTATTGTTATGACAACTGTGATTTCCTTAAACAGTTGGTTAAGGGTTAATATCTCTTTTACCTGTAAAGGGTTAAGAAGCTCAGTGAACCTGGCTGACACCTACCAGAGGGCCAATGGGGGGACAAGATACTTTCAAATCTTGGTGGAGGTGTCATAAACAGATAGCTAAGGGTTAATGTTTCTTTTACCTGTAAAGGGTTAACAAAGGGAACCAAACACCTGACAAGAGGACCAATCAGGAAACCGGATTTTTCAAAGCTTAAGGGAGGGAATTTGTGGGTTTTTCTTGGTCTTGGGTCTTTGTCTG